>NC_063195.1:1215572-1240572 GCF_017589495.1 Alosa alosa | reverse complement strand
CATGAGTAGTGTGTGTGTGTGTGTGTGTGTGTGTGTGTGTGTGTGTGTTTGTGTGTGTGTGTGTTTGTGTGTATGTCCATAAGTGTGTGTGGACACTCACCATCCCTTGACGCCTTGTTTGAGCAGCTCCGAGATGCCGAAGGACAGAGAGCCCATGAAGTCGTTCCTACTGGTCAGATCCCAGTCCCACACCTCCACAGAGAGACGTCGATCCTTATCCACCTCCTTAAGAGTACTACACACACACACACACACACACACACACACACACACACACACACACACACACACACACACACACACACACACACACACACACACACACGCACACACACACACAGAGTCCATGAAGTCAATCTCAGTCCCACTACTGGGAGACAGTCTGTGTGTGTTTATGCACATATCTATAAGTTAATATGTGTGTGTGTGTGTGTGTGTGTGTGTGTTTGTATGTGTGTGTGTTAGTATGTGTGTGTGTTAGTACACACAAGCTGAAGGTCTCGTTCCAGGTGGGGTTCAGTGAGCACTTGATGGTGTGTGTGTGTGTGTGTGTGTGTGTGTGGGTACACACAAGCTGAATGTCTCGTTCCAGGTGGGGTTCAGTGAGCACTTGATGGTGTGTGTGTGTGTGTGTGGGTACACACAAGCTGAATGTCTCGTTCCAGATGGGGTTTAGTGAGCACTTGATGGTGTGTGTGTGTGTGTGCAGGGTGCGATTTGTAGGGGGGAATGGGTAGGATTTCCCCCCTCTGGTCTTGATATCCTCTGCGTAATTATTTTCATCGCCGGGGGGGGACAACATTCATCCCCCTCTGCCCCTCATATTGATTAATGCTACTTCATATAAGTAAAGCGCTGCAACGTGAGAACAGTCTAGTAGGCTAGCCTATATAATAATCTGACATCAAGAAACGCTTTTAGTCACTGTCAGCACTCATGCTGCTGACACAGTGGCTGCGTGATAACTTAATTTGGCCTTGATCGTGCAGGACATTTCAGAATGTCGAGTGTGTAATCCATCATAAATGGCTAGTTTCAATGGAAAAGTTAGCTGGACAAATGAAAGAAAACGAGAAGGATTCAGTGAAGCATAATAATGTTTTAGAACCTTCAAAATTAGAAAACTGATGCAACTGAGATGGAGGACAACTGCCGCATAGAGTAGAGCGTTTGCCTTTTTTTCGAAGGAACTTACATTAAATGAGGAGATATTTGCTGAATGTCACAAAAGTGTTACAGAAATTGCTTGGCATCGCTTATTCAATGGCTCTCTACCGAAACACCTGTAGTTCGCGGAGGACCTAACGAAAAGCACTCGTTTGATAAATCAGCCAGTAGGCTATGCCTAGTAGACAAATAACTTTCAGAAATAATCTGTACTGCAAAACTAATGTTGGTGGGTATTTAAACTATCTAGCGGGTGTTTTAACAGCTGCAAGAAATAGAAGCTTCATGGTCTTTATGTTCTGGTTAAGTAAATTATTTTCATAAAACTTCAAGTTGCCCTGTAACTTTACTCTCCAAACTCTTCACTGCACTGTAGGCAATTAACTGACAGTATGATGGTATGATTTTCTGCAGGCTACCATAAACACTTTTCAACTTTTGCAATATTCGCGACTTGGCTACTGAGCGCAAATCAGCGGGAGGAGAGAGAATGCCGCGTAGCCTACAGCACGCGTGTGCGCAATGTGTAGGCTATTTGGTTACCAACTAACACTGTTAGCCAATTCACTAACTTAAGACTTCAGTGCCATCATATACAAGGTTTTACACAACAAATACAGAAAGGATGGAGGCAGCAAAAGTGGAGGAGTCATTTCAGATGGGGCAAGAACAAAGGTGAATTTGTATGCTTGTCAAAGCATAGTCCTACCCTGCATTAGAAAGAGCTGATCATCATACCAAAGCACACTCGCTGTTTAAAGTCATACACCACGGTAAACTAAAACTAAAATGTTACAAAGGTGGCAAAAATAATATAGGGTATTATTAGCCATGACATTACTAGGCTATGAATTGTTCGTTCATTTTTAAAAAAAAAAAATGTTTGGGGGGTGGGGGTTTACAAACTTATTCAAATCACCCCCTCTGTTTTTTTACAAAATGCACCCTGCACTTATACACACATATGTGTACATATACACACATAAACATAACATCAGCTGCTTGACCACAAATCCCCCTAGGGATCAATAAAGTATCTATCTATCTATCTATCTATCTAATAACTTCAAATTTAAAAGTTTGTGTGTGTGATACACACCTGGCATCCACAGCACTCTCCACTGTGTGTGTGTGTGTGTGTGTGTGTGAGAGAGTGAGTGTGAGTGTGTGTGTGTGTGTGTATGACAGAGAGAGAGAGTGTGTGTGTGTGTGAGTTAATGTGAGTGTGTGTGTGTGTGTGTGTGTGCGTGATACACACCTGGCGTCCACAGCACTCTCCACTGCGAGAGGAGGAGGGGAGGGATGGAGAGGAGGAGCTAAAACTAAGATAAAGGTTCTATATCTTATCTTATCTTGATGTTACAAAAGGTGGGGGGGGGGGGGGGTTACAAACTTATTCAAAATCATCCCCCCCCCTGTTTTTTACACAAATCGCACCCTGTGTGTGTGTGTGTGCGTTTGTGTGTGTGTGTGTGTGTGTGGGTACACACAAGCTGAATGTCTCGTTCCAGCAAGGGCGTAGGTTTGGTCTGAGCTTTGGTGGGGACACTACCCACTACCACTACCCCGAAAAACAAACAAAGAAAAAAAAAAACTTTCACCAGCCACTATAGACTATAAACTGATTAAAATGTGCTACTGTCCAACTACTACTATCCATGATTAAAATGTTCTACTGTTCAGCTTGTCTAACCACACTGTGTAGCCTACATAATCTGATTTTAATATGTAGGCTACAGATATGTAAACTATATTTAACATTTTATTTTCTATTTGGTCTGTTATGATCATGCCCATTTAAGCACAGCTCAGTTTTAAGAAACTTAAATACCGCATGTAGCATTTTGTGAAAAGAAATCATTAAGGCTACATTGACAAACTCTTAACCGTGAGCTGCCCTGTATATTCTCTGATTCTAATATTTACAGATATCTAGGCGATGTAAGCACAGCTCAGTTTTAAGAAATGCATTGAATTTTGCTATAATTTATTTCAAAACCGTATTACTCTGGAACAGCTAACTATACGAGAGGAATGCATTACACCGTTGTGTTCGGTAAGGTCTGCTGTTTATTCTGATATATGGTTTGTCATATGTTCGTGAAAGAGTGTGTAGGCCTACGATATTCCACCGAAGACGAATGGATGTGGAGGTGTCGCCGAGAATAATTATTAAATCTCTTGAAGTCATTTTTCTCGCAAACTGTTTATCACAGCAAACAGTGGCTAGCTAGCACCGTTTAAAAGCTGAGAAAAGGCTGAGTAGCCTACTTCTCGAGGAGTTCAACAGAGAAGAATAGGTGAATTTGGGCGCACTTCATGCTTGTAGTGAAGTAAAGCTGATTTGCTGCATGCTGCGCAGGACACTGCGGCTCACTGGTAGTTATTCAAATCAGCGCGATTTCCCCTTATAGGCTACTGCACATTACATGATCTGTGCGAGATGATCCGCAGCACTGAAGTGAGAAATGGTTTAACTCTTTGTGTAGCGCATGTGAGCACTTTTTCCCCATTTCAACCTGAATATTGGTGGGGACATTTCAGTCGTAATTTGACATTGGTGTGGACACGTCCTTCGGTCCCCACGCAAATCCACGCCCCTGCGTTCCAGGTGGGGTTTAGTGAGCACTTAATGGTGTGTATGTGTGTGTATGTATGTGTGTGTGTGTGTGTGTGTGTGTGTTGGTACACACAAGCTGAAGGTCTCGTTCCAGGTGGGGTTCAGGGAGCACTTGATGGTGTGTGTGTGTGTGTGTGTGTGTGTGTGTGTGTGTGTGTGCGTGCGTATGTGTGTGTGCGTATGTGTGTGTGTGGGTACACACAAGCTGAATGTCTCATTCCATGTGGGGTTTAGGGAGCACTTGATGGTGTGTGTGTGTGTGTGTGTGTGTGTGTGTGTGTGTGTGTGTGTGTGTGCGTACACACAAGCTGAATGTCTCGTTCCAGGTGGGGTTTAGTGAGCACTTAATGGTGTGTATGTGTGTGTGTGTGTTAGTACACACAAGCTCAAGGTCTCGTTCCAGGTGGGGTTCAGGGAGCACTTGATGGTGTGTGTGCGTGTGTGTGTGTGTGTGTGTGTGTGCATGTGTGCGTGCGTGTGTGTGTGCGTGTGTGTGTGCATGTGTGTGTGTGTGGGTACACACAAGCTGAAGGTCTCGTTCCATGTGGGGTTCAGGGAGCACTTGATGGTCTTGGTCTTCTGCTTGCTCTCACTCTTGGGGTCAGGGGTCAGCTTGAGCTTCACATAAGGGTCCGACAAGCCGTTTGGGTCCATGGGCACCAGGTTACGAGCCTCCTGCACTGCAGGGTGGAACAGAGGAGAGAGAGAGAGAGATGGAGGGAGAGGGGGGAGGGAGAGAGAGAGGGAGAGATGGAGAGAGAGAGGGAGAGAAAGAGAGAGAGATGGAGAGAGAGAGATGGAGGGAGGGGGGAGGGAGAGAGATGGAGGGAGAGAGATGGAGAGAGAGATTATACACAATGAGCTAGAATGAGAAGGGAGGGATAGAACAAACACTTTGTACTAAATGGGATATTGGTTAAGTGATGGGCAATTAGTGGTGTGTGTGTGTGTGTGTGTGTGTGTGTGGGGGTGTTAACGTGTGTGTGAGTGAAATGTGGGCCAATCGTTGGTTGATTGATCTGATAATGCTGTTTCCAGAGGAAGCCATCTTATCCTAAGGGCGCACACACACACACACACACACACACACATACGCAGAGGCAGTGCTTATAAAACTTGAATGTCATTTGAAAGCCCAGACTATTGACCAATGATGCAATACTTCCTCACACACACACACAACAATCATTACAGAAACACACAGACACACACACACAGCATTAAAGATTACAGACAGGCATGACCTGATACAACATTCACGTACACACACACACACACACACACACAGAAAAAACAGGAATATATATATATATATTCCTGATTTTTCTGTGTGTGGTGTGGTTTTTCTGTGTGTAGGAATAATTGGATACAACGAAATGATTCATCCCACTGTGTGTGTGTGTGTGTGTGTGTGTGTGTGGGTCCCCCTGGATGGCAAATATTGATTTAATGTTGATTTGCTCTTGACCAATATGTTTGTTCTGACTGAAAATGACACTGCTACATGTCAAAAGGTTGTAAGACAATGTGGTAGAAACATGAAATCAGAAAAAGAGGCATTTTTATCTTTAACATTTAAATGAAAAATGACATGTCCAAAATGATTCATACCCTTTTTAAATAATCAATGAGAACATTTTTATTTCATCTTTATTTGCCATCACAGCTCTCAAAATGGTTCTTATAATACCTACCAAGCCTCTCCATGTCTCCAAATGGTTCTTATAATACCTACCAAGCCTCTCCATGTCTCCACAATGACTGTAGACTTTTTCTTTTAGCAGCAATTCGCATTTTGAGGCAGGAACGATTATTTGCCTTGTGCTCACTTTTTTGACGGATTAAGGTCTGGACTCTGGCTGGGCCACTCTGATTACATCCCAACTAAAGCGCTAGGTGTGCGTATATGTGTGTGTGTGTGTGTGTGTGTGTGTGTGTGTGTGTGATAGGTGCACAATCTCCGTCTGGAAGCCTGTTATTTGTTCTCGCTTGTTTTCATGCTAATAAACCAGAACAACAATGATCTATATGCTCCAAAGAAAAAAAAAAACTCATCAATGAGAAGCTCAAAATATTTAGCCACTTCAGACTCGTTGTTAATGGCTGCATTTGGCCTTGGGAAGGTTTACACACACACACACACGCACACACACACACACACTTGATCTCCTTGATATGGGCAAAGGTATTTCCCGAGGACTTGCTGAGCTAGCCGGCTTTGCATACACTTCCAGAACAGCATCCAGTGAAGAACAGCACAATGCTGCCATCTTCTGGTGGATATGGCACATTACTACACTAGATACCAACGGTGCTGCCATCTTCTGGTGCATATGGCACATTACTACACTAGATACCAACAGTGCTGCCATCTTCTGGTGGATATGGCACATTACTACACTAGATACCAGCAGTGCTGCTCTGGTGGATATGACACATTACTACACTATATACCAACAGTGCTTCCATCTTCTGGTGGATATGACACATTACTACACTACACTATATGCCCACATTGGTATACTGGTTAACTTGTGGCTTTTGATTGGTTGATTGGTCAATTGGTGGTTCAAACAGGGCTTGTATGTTTTGTTTTTTTAACTATAGAGAGAGATAGAGAGGGAAGTAGATATGTATGCGTGTATGTGTAAGAGAGAGAGTGTTTAACCCTCTAGGCACCACGGTCGAGTTTACTCAACAAGATGGGATACTGAATAAAACGGCCGATTTAGTCAAATAGGGTGTCATATTTCGTTCGACCTCCACTCCACTAGATGGCAGACATGTCATATGTCATCCCCGAGTCCAAAAAAGGTCATGCTTTAAACAAAACCTTCGAGCTACAGCGCATTGAATCAGTGCGTGCAATACCGGAGCTAGTGTGCGTGTGAGCTACTTTATCAGAGCGATATTGTCAACGTCAGCGAGTATTTACATTAGATTATCGTCTAATGGCATCAAAAACGTTTACCCGAAATGAAGTGTTGGGTCTTCTATTCGCGGACCCTGATTCTGAAGGGGAATATCTGCCTTCAGAAAATTACGGTGATTCGTTTAGTGAGACAAAGTGAGAGTTTAGCTTACAAGCACAAACGTTGAATCGTTTGCCCAATGTCAGTGGTGGGAATAATGTTTCACGGGGTCGGAGTGTTCATTGGGAAGTTAGCAGGGTGTTAGTGGTGTGGTGAACGAGGCTGGAGGTAGCCTAATGTCAATGTAGCGCTAGCTTCTGTCTTCTGACCGTGTGCCTCTCCACAATCCCAGCGACAGTAACGTGGTGGAGCCTTTGTCTAATGCCACTTGGCATGTTAGACGAGGTCGAAGTGCTCATAGGACAGTTAGGGGGGAACGTAGAGGCAGTGTGGGGAGTTGCAATGAGAATGACAGTAGGCCTAGTCCGAGCTGCGCAAATTCTCTCCACTCGGCGCGCGCGCGAGGCAGATCTGGCCATGCTGCTCACAACAGGAGCAGAGGTAGTGTCATGGGGCAGGAGAGCCATTTGGCCATGCATAGTCTATCACAAGATGATGAGAATGCCGGCCCTGTATGGATAGGGATAGGGAGTCATTATCTCTACAGCAAAAGGCCTGCTACATAAAAAAATAAATTGTCAGCCATTTATTAGTAATGATTTACACTGTTGATTTGCTATCTATTTCCCTGACCATTTAGGACATACACTATGTGTTCCTTTTTGTGTGTTCATGTCCTTGTAATGTGTGTGTCTTTGTCAGCTAAGAAAAAAACCACAAAAAAACATCAACAAAAACAACAAAAAGAAAAAAAAAATACTAACATTGTCTCTCGTCTTGTCATCTCACTCCTGATCTGTGCCTTGCCGTGGCAAGTGAGCTTTTGAACTAAACAGGTCTTGTCTACTTGTGTTTGTGTGTCATCTGAATAATATATATTTGCCCCATACATGGAATCAGAGTGCCCACTGTATGTAGAAAATGGAAAATCTCTCTTCTGCCATTTATTAGTAATGATTTACACAGTTTGTTTACTACTTACTATTTACCTGAGCATTCATTATTGTGCAATATAGCATACAGAAGGTGAGGGACATTTTGGGTGGAAAGAAGTGGTGCATTTTATCATTCAAACATGCGACTTTTCATGAAAATTCTATAATCCAAGATGGCCACCACCATATGACGTCATAATATGCAAATTAGATATAAACACTTAATCTCTACATAAACATCCTTAATATTTCTCTAATTTACAGAAGGTCTCTATCTCTTATCACTTTTAAGATATAGCCTTTTGAAATCAAGATGTCAAAATCGAACGTTTCGAAAAAAAAAAAACTCTGCCGCCTAAAGGGTTAAGTGTGTAAGAGTGTGCACATGTGTGTGTGTGTATGTGTGTGTGTGTGTGTGTGTGTAAGAGAGAGAGTGTTTAAAGGAGAAGTTCAGTATGATATTGACCTAAAGTGTGTTGAAACATGATACCGAGTGTGAACGTTTGTCTCATAGCCCATCTCGGCTTGTCCCCTGCACTCCGAAATCTGGCACTAGTTAGCCGATGCTACCAACATGTTTTCAAAGGGTGTGCCTCGGGCATCGGCCTAGCCTTGCAAATAAATCACTGTTTTACACCATTTAGGAGGCTCAAAGTAGCTCCACACTTCATTGGTAGACTTCCGAGGTCCCTGACATTTAAAACAAAACATTGAGAACTTTAAAAAAGCACTGGTAGTTCATTTACAAGATGATTTATACAGACAGTAGCCTTAAGGAAGTTTACCATTCGCCGCCATCTTGAATTTAGTCACGATAAGCCAAGTGACGAGTACGAATGAACAGGTATGATAAGGGATGAGGTTCCAATAATAATTCCGTGGAAATGCATGGATTCCAGTTGCTGCTACTGGAAGTTCTCAATGTCTCGTTTTAAATGTCAGGGCCCTCGGAAGTCTACCAATGAAGTGTGGAGCTACTTTGAGCCTCGTAAATGGTGTGTGTGTGTGTGTGTGTGTATGTGTGTGTGTGTGTGTGTGTGTACTCACCGGTGACCGTGAGTGTGTCGTTCTTGATCAGGGCCGTGATGTGGATGCGTCCTCTCCTCTCTGTATGATCGGTTCCACAAAGACTTGGAACGTTGGCAACACATCGCTTATGGATATTCATCATACAGTCTGTAAATACACACACACACACATACAGACAGAAAGAGAGAGAGAGAGCAAGAAAGAGAGAGTGTTATAAAATAACAAAATTGATGTCATTAGTGACCCTCTCGTGCAGTTCCTCTTGTTGTCCATACACACACACACACACACTGTGTAGACACACACTGTAGACACACAGACACGCACACGCACACACACATAGACACACACACACACTAAAGCTGATGGGCTTACAGTCTGTTAGAGGATCAGTGTGTAAATATCAGTAAATATCACACTCTAGATTGGTTTAAAGCTTGTTGTTTCTCAAACTTTTTCAGACCATGGACCACATAACCAAAAAAAAAAAAAAAAACCCTCACGGGCTAAAAACAAAAGCTACTTCAAATTTGACGTTCAAAGCCTCGAAAACCAATGAACCGTTTGAGTGTCATTCAAACACTTAGACAATTCAGACATTTACGATAAAAGAGCAATAAATTCCCATAGAGTTAACATTGACCACCGTGGCGGCAACTTTTAGCATTATGACGTGACCTACAGCTGCAATCAACAGCTGAGCGCGAGCTACCACTGGAGCTGTGAATCTTCTGGACGTCTTCGCCTGCTGTGCCATGGTCACTTTATTTGCTCGTAAAACTCTCCTTCAGAGGCACATTACAGACAAGGTAAGTGTTCCGGTTTTTGGTATTTGAGCCATTTATGTCGTCAAACATTATGTAACGTTAGCGTTGTATGAAATGATGGGTCACAAATAAGCTAAACTATAACGTTATAACGTTAGGTAACATTTTATCGTAACACCCCCAATTATCACCACTTTTGTTCAGAAATTCTAAAACAACGATGTTTTTTAACACTTCAAAATAATATTTACTAAATGAACCTTACATTTTTCAGTAGCCATAGTTGTGTAGATTTGAACAAAATCTGGTTTGGTTCCTAACGGGAGCATTTACTGCCTGAAATATCCGATTTTGTTTACCACGCTCGGAGTTATAGTGCTGGCCTGAAGGGTCGCCTATTTACACCGTTTCAACGGCACATTAACGGTTAGACCGAGAATTCTCGTCGTGAAATTAAAATTCCACTGGAGCTCCAAGCGGTTTGTGACACACGCAGCCTTGCAACACTGTTTACAGCTCCTCGAGTCACGGTAAAATGTCATTTTTGGTACATAGCTAATTTAGATACACCTATGTTGTGCGTGGTTGCGTTTCTATAGGAGTCCGCTGTCTTGGTTTGTATAGAAATGGATATTAAGTGACACATACACGCAAGACGGTGGAAATACGGGACCGGTGGAAATAGGGGGAGTTACGATAACGTTAGTGAAATAGTTGACGTTAGCACCATGCTACGTTGATATTTATTATGTAAGGAAACCCACTGTTAATCAACGTTAATAGGTCGTCAACGTTACAGTTAACTTTACGGTTAGCTGTAGGTTTCGATAGCTAACGACAATCAAACGAAATGCACTAACGTTACATTTGTTCATTAGGCCTACTAACCAGCAGCGTTTTAACTAGAACGTTAACGTAAACCAGAGAAGTAGCTAGCAGCTAGGCCTACAGATACTATGGCTCTGGTTCTATTCAACATCAGGTCACTTTCCACAGGTCTATAGAATCAAGCACTTAGAATAGATTATGAATGCAGACTGGTGCTTGATTATACTGTGTGAAGGAACCTGATAAAACCCATAATGGGTTTCATTCATGGCATGAATAACGTTACTCATTGTTGATGGTCATAATAGCTTCTACCGTTCACATTTTAGTTAAAGCTAACAAATATGCTCCTGTTTTTATTTTACCAAATTTGTAACGTTGTACACTGCTTGTTTGTGTATCAAATAGGCCATGGCTACGTTTTCATTCTATGCTCCTGATTCTTACGTAGCCTAAGTAAACACTATCACGGTATGCTATCATAGTTCGTCTATTGATGGGTTTCATCAGGTCCCTTTCCACAGGTGTATACAATCAAGCACCTAGATTATGAATGCATTGGTGCTTGATTAATACTCTATTAATACTAGATTAATACTAGGACAATTACAGACATTCCTTGTAATATTCTGGTATAACTGTTACATTTGTTTGCTTTTGCCTTTTAGGTTCCAGACCAGACCAGACCAGTGGTGATGACCGTGTATGACATTAGGTGTGTGCCTGTCTGTGTGCACACCTGTCAACCATACATCTCTGACAATGTTGCTAGCAACATACCTACTGACATACATTCTTACAAACATGTGACCATATCTCAACATATCTGTGCACATAACATTTAACCATACTGAGACTTATCTGAGATCTACACTTAGACATGAACTATATTGTTGTGTGAGGACTATACTATATGGAACTTGTATACTTGTGAATCATATTTGTCAACCATTCATACCTTTGAATCATACCTGTGCTGTAACATCTGTGAAACTTATCTTTGCTGTTAGACCTCTGTTTTTAGACCTGAGCTGTGCTGTGTGAAAATTAAGATTCTAACCTAAGTTCTGTCTAAAACTGATCATGCAAAGGGCTGACTCTTTTATTCTTCAGTATGTATCACCATCAAATTTGACCTATTATCATTAACTGAGGCCTCTAGCTGTTGCTGCCAGTTCAGAATTCAAACTGATAAATAGATCTGTCTTAGGATAATATTATTGGCATCATCAAGTTCTGTAAGAATGCAAATTCAGTAGACATCTTGTTTCTCCCTTATCTTTATTGGTTAACTTTATTGGTTTCAACAACTTTGATTTTTTGACTTCAAGCTTCTATTGGTTGTTAAGTGTTCATTAGTGTGTTTTGAGTATCATTCTGCAGTACTGTATTAAAACAAAGAATGTTGATCAATATTGAATTGACAATGTATTTGTACTGACTGTCATATACTCTAAGCTACCATCTAACCAAGTAAGTGGTTTTCAAGAATACTGTAAGTCTATGGAATCTGAATAATCATACTGTAAGTCTATGTAATCTGAATAATCCTACTGTACGTAATGTTGTACCTAGCAGCTTTTTAATGGTATTTCCCTGGAATTACATTTCCTAGTTGTCTTTGCACTTTGCTTATTGTGTCAGATGATTCATATAAACTGGCACAGCTTACATAGGCAGTGTTGCAGAACTGTTTGGATTTACATACAATGTTGCAAACAACTCATCTATATTATATTTTACCACGTCTGCTCGCGGACCACTTGGGATAGCTTGCGGACCACACTTTGAGAAACACTGGCTTAAAGGATTTGTGGCTACATTTCACATACACATACACACATACTAAAGCTGATGGGCTTTATAGTCTGTTAGGGGATCAGTGTCGCAGATCCTCAAATATAAAAAAAAATATCACAAAATATCACTCACTGAAGCTGATGGGCTTAAAGGATCAGTGTGTAAATATCACACTTGCACTTAAGCTGATAGGCTTACAGTCTGTTAAAGGAACAGTGTCTAAATAGTGTCTGTAGAATGTCTTTCTGTAGAATGTCACATGTACAGTGTCTGTCTGTAGAATGTCTGTATGGCTGAATTACCTGTGTAATGTTTACTTATCTATTAAATCTGCCTGTGATGTTTTCATGAATGTAATCTTAGACATTTGTAGCCTAATTTGATACTCTGGGTCTGTAGCGACTGAGGGCCAGATGTATGTACATTTGTGAACGTAGCGTTATCAGCACCATGGACAAACCGCAGATAGCGAACGTAGCGTTATCAGCACCATGGACAAACCGCAGATAGCGAACGCTGTCAGACCCAAGTTTCCGTCGTATTTATCAATCGTTCTATCCTTAGTGTAAACTGCGCCTTTCTCTGCCTTTCTCCGCCCATAAACACAATTTACGAACGTCCACAACTGAATGGCAGCGCCTACATACAAGCACAGTTGAATGAAGTTAACTGATGACAACATTAAAAAGAATCCAACGTTTAGCGATCATGAAATAATACCATACATGATAAGATGTAAACAAGCAAGGAGATAATGAAAATCAGTAGTTCTACTCAAACTACTTGTGCACGTAGGCTATGGAAAATTGATCAAATCTAGCAAGTAGGAAAGTTTAAGTGAATGACGTGAAAGTGAAAGTAAGACATTCATTAGGCCAACGAAAGTTAAGGTTGCTTTTGGTAGTACAAATACTTACAAAACTGGTGCTCTAAATAGCGATTCTGTTGTCTTTGAAAGGTTCTCTTATTGATGCATTGAACTGCAATTTGGATTAACACCTGCTTTTACAAGGCGGAAGTATTTAGGCGCAGAATAGACGTGCGCTTTTCACAAGCAGTCTTTGTACAAACCGCGGAATACATAACTAGGCGCTCTTTACTCTTCAATTCAATTCAATTCAATTCAATTCAAATCACTCTATTCATCCCCAGGAGGGGGGCAATTAAAAAGAGCCGCATATTCCACCACGTACAGCACATCAGCAATAACATAAGTTCATCAATTATATATGAAAAAGGGGGAAGTGCGCGTACACCACCACGTACAGCACATCATCAATAACATAAGTTCATAAATTATATATAAAAAAGGGGGAAGGGGGTGGGATGAGTGCAACAGTCATCTCCTCCCATCTCTTTACGCTAAACTCCCACTTTTCCCTGGATCCTCCCATGAATGCATATGCATGACACGGAAAAGCACCTTCAGTTTTCAGCTTCCACGAAGCGTTAGTACATCTGGCCCTGAGTATGTTAAAGATGGATTGTGATATACTACAAAGCTTATTTAAAGGATATGAAAAGTGCAAAGTTTAAAGTCCAACTGAAGCTAATTTATTAACGTGGCAAACTCCTACAAGGCACCTAACCCCACATTTCTCTGGGGACAATATAATCCCTTGTAATATGGAAATCACTTTGGATTAAAAGTGTCTGTTGCATGAGTAAATGTATTATTATTTTTATTATACCTTTATTTTTAAAGCATGATGGCTTTAGACACTGAATGAATGAATGAACATGTGCAGCACGATGGCTTTAGACACTCAGGGCCAGATGTACTAACACTTTTGCGCCCACTTCAGGCGTATTTGTTTCGCAATGTGCGTGTCAAATCATTGCGAGGTATGTACAAACAGGCCGCAATGATGTAAAAGCAAAAATGCCTGTTGTTCTTACGGGAGGAGCTGAAAGTGGCAGATTAGTTTGTCATGTCATGCATATGCATTCATGGGAGGATCCAGGGGAAAGTGGGAGTTTAAGCGTAAAAAGATGGGAGGGGAAGAGTAAAGAGCCTAGTTATGTATTCAGCGGTATGTACAAAGACTGCTCCTGAAAGCGCCGTCTATTCTGCCTAAATACTTCTGCCTTGTAAAAGCAGGTGTTAATCCAAATTGCAGTTCAATCGTCAATAAGAGAACCTTTCAAAGACAACAGAATCGCTATTTAGAGCACCAGTTTTTGTGGTGAAAGTATTTGTACTACCAAAAGCAACCTTAACTTTTCGTTGGCCTTTCCGAATGTCGAATGACCAATCTTCCATAGCCTACATGCACAAGTAGTTTGAGTAGAACTACTGATCTTTATTATCTCCCTGCTTGTTTACATCTTATCATGTATGGTATTATTTCATGATCGCTAAACGTTTGATTCTTTTTAATGTTGTCATCAGTTATCTTCATTCAACTGTGCTTGTATGTAGGCTGCCATTCAGTTGTGGGCGTTAAGTAAATTGCGTTTATGGAAGAAAGGCGCAGTTTACACTAAGGATTGAACGATTGATAAATACGACGGAAACTTGGGTCTGACAGCGTTCGCAATCTGCGGTTTGTCCATGGCGCTGATAACACTACGTTCGCAAATGTACGTACATCTGGCCCTGAATGAATGAATGAACATGTGCAGCACGATGGCTTTAGACACTGAATGAATGAATGAATGAACATGTGCAGAGAGATGGCTTTAGACAGTGAATGAATGAATGAATGAATGAATGAATGAACATGTAGCACGATGGCCTTAGACACTGAATGAATGAATGAACATGTGCAGCACGATGGCTTTAGACACTGAATGAATGAATGAATGAACATGTGCAGCACGATGGCTTTAGACACTGAATGAATGAACGTAAATGTGTCACCTAAATGTGCTACTTTGGCGCACAAGACACTGCTGCTCACTGACCGACTTTGATCAGCATTGTGGCCCACAGGTGGATATGTGGGTCATTTAAGGGGTCAAGTCTAAATAGAACACACACACACACACAAACATGTGGGTCTTTTAAGGGGTTGAGTCTAAATATAACACACACATAGAGCATGGTAAAGACAAAGTGTGCAAATATCTCTCTCACACACACACAAGCACACACACAGGTGGACATTGAGTCTGTTAAAGGAGCAGTGTCTAAATATCACACAGACACTGACAGACAGACATTCTATAGACAGATATTCTACAAACACTCAGTGACCTGTGTTCCCATTTAGGCCTAAAGAGGCATCCAGTATGTTTACTGGCCACAAGGAATCCAGTGTGATTACTGACCACAAGACATCCAGTGTGATTACTGACCACAAGGCATCCAGTGTGATTACTGACCACAAGACATCCAGTGTGATTACTGTTAACTGACCACAAGGCATCCAGTGTGTTAACTACTACTGACCACAAGGCATCCAGGGTGTTAACTACTACTGACCACAAGGCATCCAGGGTGTTAACTGACCACAAGGCATCCAGTGTGTTAACTGACCACAAGGCATCCAGTGTGTTAACTACTACTGACCACAAGGCATGACCACAAGGCATCCAGTGTGTTAACTGACCACAAGGCATCCAGTGTGTTAACTACTACTGACCACAAGGCATCCAGTGTGTTTACTGACCACAAGGCATCCAGTGTGTTAACTACTACTGACCACAAGGCATCCAGTGTGTTAACTGACCACAAGGCATCCAGTGTGATTACTGACCACAAGACATCCAGTGTGATTACTGTTAACTGACCACAAGGCATCCAGTGTGTTAACTACTACTGACCACAAGGCATCCAGGGTGTTAACTACTACTGACCACAAGGCATCCAGGGTGTTAACTGACCACAAGGCATCCAGTGTGTTAACTGACCACAAGGCATCCAGTGTGTTAACTACTACTGACCACAAGGCATCCAGTGTGTTTACTGACCACAAGGCATCCAGTGTGTTTACTGACCACAAGGCATCCAGGGTGTTAACTACTACTGACCACAAGGCATCCAGGGTGTTAACTGACCACAAGGCATCCAGTGTGTTAACTGACCACAAGGCATCCAGTGTGTTAACTACTACTGACCACAAGGCATCCAGTGTGTTAACTACTACTGACCACAAGGCATCCAGTGTGTTTACTGACCACAAGGCATCCAGTGTGTTAACTACTACTGACCACAAGGCATCCAGTGTGTTAACTGACCACAAGGCATACTTACCCTTGTAGTTGTCAGTGTAGCTGGCCGTGTACATCTTATTTCTTGTTTGCTGGAGGTAGTGGCACACAACATGTCATATGGACACACCTTCTCATTTCAATACCTTTTCTTTATTTTCATGACTATTGACATTGTAGATTCTCACTCAAGGCATCACAACTATGAATGAATGCGAAGTTATTTGGCCCACAGATGAATATTTGTCAAGTTATGGTTTGCTGAATATGGTATTAAATAAAAAAAAAATCCTCTTCCCTGTTCCTATGACAACGGTTTACTCACTTTCTGCTTCTATTCGCTGGCTCTGCCATGACGAATGTCTGAGAAACTCCATCGCTGCCTTGTTCTAGCCGGCTCTGCCATGACGAATGTCTGAGAAACTCCATCGCTGCCTTGTTCTAGCCGGAGCAATGCATCTGAATTCTGAAGCTAAAACGAAACCTGCGGCTGCAGTATATTAAGATACTTGGGGCCATAAAGCAGTGCGTTTAGATAGCAAAACCCGCCGAATTGACAACATGTCAACGTCAGACGCATGCCTGTAAACAAACCAATCAAAGGGAGACGCAGGGCACGTAGGTGCTAACGATATGATGTCATGCAAAGTTCTTTAAAAATTGCAATGTGAAACTGTTAACAAGTTAAACACCTAATGTATTCAATGCAACTAAACATGAACGTTGGTTCGGACCTTAGTCCGCAGTTTCAGGTGTGAAAACGCCCTTAACTGCCAGTATAAGTGAAGCTCAACGTGCATTGAGCGTAAACAGAGCGACTGAGACTATACAGCAGTTATCCACAGTGTGTGTGTGTGTGTGTGTACGTACGTTCACACTTCATGCCTTGGTGAATGAGGCCGTACAGCAGTGATCCACAGTGTGTGTGTGTGTGAGTGTGTGTGAGTGTGTGTGTGTGAGTGTGTGTGTGTGTGTGTGTGTGTGTGTGTGAGTGTACGTACGTTCACACTTCATGCCTTGGTGAATGAGGCCGTACAGCAGTGATCCACAGTGGTCACAGAACGTGGGACTGGAATACGTGTGCACCTTAAACTTGTGCTTACTACGAGGATCCTGTAAGACACACACACACACACACACACACACACACACACACACACACCCATACACAAACATCAGATTCAACGTTATAATAAGCCACACACACACACACAAAACTGAAATGACATCTGTTTGTGCTAGACTGCATGTGACTTTTCTATGTACACACACACACATTTTTTAATATGGACATCAACAGGAAGCAAGGTGTGTGTGTGTGTGTGTGTGAGAGAGAGAGAAAGAGGAAGAGAGAGAAAGATTTAACTGGGTCATTAACCAGGACTTTAAGCTGAACTTAATGAATTACCAAAGGAACAAATATTTAAGCAGCTTATTCAGCAATGTGTGTGTGTGTATGTGTGTATGTATGTGTGTGAGTCTCTGTGTGTGTGTATGTGTGCATGAGAAGGACAAAGAAGGTAAAATAGTTGGAGACACTGATGCTGTGTGTGTGTGTGTGTGTGTGTGTGTGTGTGTGTGTGCATGTGTGTGTGTGTGTGTGTGTGTGTGTGTGTATGTTAGTGCTAGGCGGTATACCGGTTCACACCGTATACCGGTGCATATTTTCGTTATGATATGAATTTTTAATATACTGCCATACCGTGTATTTGATTACACAACGTTTGGAACGCTGCGCCGCGCGACAGTGTTTCAGACGGGACTTTTTTCACACGCACGCATGGTGCAACTGCGAGGCATAGTTATAGGGTAAACACAAAACACCCCTTTTCCCCTTAAGTATGACCTTTAAGGCTTAATTTCTCCTTAGGTAAGGGGTTTATTTAAGGGTGTTGCACAGGATACCTTAAATTGTTTATTTAGTTAAGGAAAAACGTTAAGGGATACTGCATTGAAAAGGATTTACACGAAAATTCAATTGAGATTGTTCAACAGCTGTAACTAGCTGGCTAGTAGGTGATGTCGTTAGATTAGCAACCCACGAACACAGTGAAGTTTAATGATCTTATCATTCATCTCACTTTAAGAATATTCGCTGAAATTATCCAGGTAGCAAGTAAAACATGTTATAGACAGGAACTGAGCAATACTAGCTGGCTAGTTAGAAATGATCCTGACTGTCATCAGTGCACCAAAACAAACTTTTTTTGTTAATGTTTTGCCTAGCGAACCGAAGCTCATGGCAGGCCACATGAAGTTAACGTTAGCCTACCACTAACGTCATGTAAACCACACAATAACAATAAGGCATGTTTCTGATAGGCCTATTTGACAGAGTAAGCATATCAGCAGAGAAGTTTTATTTTAAATTGTATAATTTTCAAAAAAGTATAATTATTGCAAGTTGCACTACTTTTTGTATTGGTTTTAAGATGTTTGTGAAATTTGTACAATAAAAGTTCTGTATTTTGAATGCAATTGTCTTTGCATTCTGATTAGATTCTTCATTAGAATCATGAGTGGCTCTTTGTAAACAGCATCATTTTCTGGGGCCATGCAAAACTGCATTACCACTAGTGTGGAGTAGGGCTGGGATAAACGATTATTTTTTAAACGATTAATCTAGCGATTATTTTTTCGATGCATCGATTAATCTAACAAATCATTTTTTCAGTCCGATCCGATTTCGATTCGATTATCGATTATCTCCCCATTAATTCACTAATAGCAACTTATACATGTTTATTTACATATCTGAATGAAAAAACATGAATTCTTTAACATTGCAATATATGTTTATTGCTCTTAAGATTCCAAAATAAAAGACTGAAGTGCAAGTAACTACAAGTGCAAAGTAATGCATTCTTAGTCAGAGGTAGCATTCAATAAAGTTCAGTAGGCTAGTGTATGTCTAATTGAGTGCCTGTCATTTTAAGACGTTCGTGTGGGAATCCTTGCAATTAACATTAACACAGTTAAAAGGCTGCTGATGTGTGTATGCAATTCATAACGTAGTTAGTTCAAATAACAGTTCGTACTTCTCCTTTGGACAAGCACTTTTGAGTCTTGGAAAACACTTTTCCATTTCCATCGGGATTTTGCAAACAAAGTCAATAAAATGAGCCATGCACGAGTAATACAAGCAGCTGCAAGTAAGCATGCTAAACTTGACATCCAAACAGTATTCTAACGTTAGCTTTGAGATAGGGCTACTGCTTGATTGCATACTGTAACTTAACTTCGTTTAGTCTCCTTAATGTACTATGTTGTGATAAGACCTTAGCAGAGTTTACTTTAACTTTAATGCAGCGGTTTTGAACAAATTTGCGCAGCATGGTCACGATGCTAAGCGGATTTAATAGCAATTTAGCCCACTGTGTTCTATGCAATGCTTCTATGTGGCAACAACAATCCTTTAACAATCGTGAATTATTTGTTAAATCACACATGCAGAGGAGGAGCAGCGGGCTCGTTACGAGAGAGAGCGGGCGGGGCGAAGAAAGGCTGTGTGAGTAATGTGCAGCTCAATGAAATTATTTTATCTCATCTTTAATTTAAATAGTAGACCTACAACATAGAACATCAATGTGTGGTGGCCGGTTTTGATTTCGTGGTCCCCAGCCACAGATTAGTCAACGTATGGAAAACAATGAAGGTGTAAAATTAAAAATATTTAGCAGCACACGTTATGCTTGAAGAATCGACGCTCATATTTTGCGTCGACGTATTTTTTGCGTCGATGTCATCGATAACGTTGACGCGTTGTCCCAGCCCTAGTGTGGAGTTATTCTACATCATAACAGTAAAATAGACCATCCTTAGTCAATGTACTGCAGCAATTCCTCTCTCAACCTGTAGAAAATGCTGAACATCTGATTATACATGAAAAAAAAATACCGTCATATACCGTGAAACCGTAAGAATTTTGAAAAATACCGTGATATACATTTTTGGTCATACCACCCAGCACTAGTGTGTGTGTGTGTGTGTGTGTGTGTGTGTGTGTGTGTGTGTGTGTAACTCACATCTGACGCTGGTCCTTTGTCTGCCCCAGGACAGGAAAAGGTGACAAACTCATGACAGCGTTTGTGGACCACAAAACAGCACACTGCAGAGAGAGAGAGAGAGTTACAGATTACACACACACACACACACACACACACACACACACACACACACACAAAACAGCACACTGCAGAGATAGAGAGAGAGAGTTACAGATGATAGCACACACACACACACACACACACACACACGTTAAGTAGCCTTCATAGTGTTCATAATAATAATAATACATTTTTTATAGAAACTCACTTTACAAGAAGGGGTGGTAGTAAGTGTGTGTGTGTGTGTGTGTGTGTGTGCGTTTGTGTACGTGCATGCATGCGTGCGTATTGCGTGTGTTATGTGTGTGTGTGTGTGTGTGTGTGTGTGTGCGTTTGTGTACGTGCATGTGTGTGTGTGTGTGTGTGCGTGCGTGCGTGCTTTTGTGTACGTGCATGCGTGCGTATGTGCATGTGTGTGTGTGTGTGTGTTATTATTATTGATAATAGCGTCGTTTGTGTATGCGTGCATGCGTCGCGATATTACATGTGTGTGTGTGTGTGTGTGTATGTGTGTGTGTGTATGTGTGTGTGTGTGTATGTGTGTATGCGTGCATGCGTGCGTGCGTATGTGCATGTGTGTGTGTGTGTGTGTGTGTGCACAGGAGTGCTGGATTGGATGGTGAGGGAATTAGAGGCTGAAGGGTTTTGAACAGGCCCACAGAAGAGCAGAGCGGATGTGGAGTGGACACAGTTATACTATATACTTGTGCTTCTGATCACATACACTTTTCAACTCTAAACCACCATCATTATGTGATTTGTTTAAGCATTTTCACACTATGTCTTCAAACTATTATTTATATACTTATACTATACTTGGGGTGGAGTAGGTTGGAAAGGTATTTAGGGGCCAGAGAATGGAGGGACTTGCAGGTGAGAGGCAGGATTTTTTTAAATGATGCAGAATTTGACTGGTAGCCAATGGAGCTGCATGAGGGTGATGTGCTGCCAGGGCTTAGTGCCTGTTAAGACCCTGGCCGCTGAGTTCTGGACATATTGCAGCCTGTCCAGGGCCCTGGGGAGACCTGTGAGTTCTGGACATATTGCAGCCTGTCCAGGGCCCAGGGGAGACCTGTGAGTTCTGGACATATTGCAGCCTGTCCAGGGCCCAGGGGAGACCTGTGAGTTTGGCGTTGCAGTAGTCCAGACAGGTGGAGATGAAGCAGTGGATGAGGGTTGCAGTTACTGAGTCGGATGGTGAGGGACGTAGTCTTGATTAGAATGCAGATGTTGTGGTGTTTTAATGTGGGATTAGAATGCAGATGTTGTGTTGTTTTAATGTGGGATTAGAATGCAGATGTTGTGTTGTTTTAATGTGGGATTGGAATGCAGATGTTGTGTTTTAATGTGGGATTGGAATGCAGATGTTGTGGTGTTTTAATGTGGGATTGGAATGCAGATGTTGTGTTTTTAATGTGGGATTGGAATGCAGATGTTGTGGTGTTTTAATGTGGGATTGGAATGCAGATGTTGTGTTTTAATGTGGGATTGGAATGCAGATGTTGTGGTGTTTTAATGTGGGATTAGAATGCAGATGTTGTGTTTTAATGTGGGATTGGAATGCAGATGTTGTGGTGTTTTAATGTGGGATTGGAATGCAGATGTTGTGGTGTTTTAATGTGGGATTAGAATGCAGATGCTGTGTTTTTAATGTGGGATTGGAATGCAGATGTTGTGGTGTTTTAATGTGGGACTGGAATGCAGATGTTGTGTTTTTAATGTGGGATTGGAATGCAGATGTTGTGGTGTTTTAATGTGGGATTGGAATGCAGATGTTGTGTTTTAATGTGGGATTGGAATGCAGATGTTGTGGAATGACAGGGTAGGGACCAGGATGACACCCAGGTTGCGGACTTCAGGGGACGGGGCAGTGAAACAGCCACCCACACCCAGGAGAACAGCCACACCCAGGAGAACAGCCACCCACACCCAGGAGAACAGCCACCCACACCCAGCAGAACAGCCACACCCAGGAGAACAGCCATCCACACCCAGGAGAACAGCCACACCCAGGAGAACAGCCACCCACACCCAGGAGAACAGCCACCCACACCCAGGAGAACAGCCACCCACGGAGAACAGCCACCCACACCCAGGAAAACACCAACCCACACCCAGGAGAAGAGCCACCCACACCCAGGAGAAGAGCCACCCACACCCAGGAGAAGAGCCTCCACTGGAACTAGTGTTAATTTCGTCAGACGAGACGAGAGGAAATATGTTCGTCAACGACCTTTTTTTTCATGACTAAGACGAGACGATGATGAGACGGCAGTAATGTCCTGAAACACTGACTAAGACTATCTTAAGATGCATTACTGTTGACGAAAAAAAAAGCGAGACTAAAATGTTTTTTGCATGAAATAAAAGCTAAGATAAAATCTCCCTTCATGTTAGGTCTACAAAATGAGAAGACAGAATATCTAGCTGTTATGTTTTCAAAATATTATGAATGAGTTCATCATGCATAACAGCTTTTCCTGTAGGCTAGTCTACGTGCTGTTGCTGCAACCCTGTGGCTGCAACACGAAAACTACATGGAACAAGAACACTGGAGATTTCTGCCAGAGTTAGCAAGCTAACTACCTAAGCTTTATGCCACAATGCTACATACCCAGAAGTTGAAGCTTCTCTTATACAAATTAACATCCCCCAGAATGTCCATACGAAAATGTTCAGCATGTAATGTCAACTATTCATCTAGTTAGACTGAGGATGCAAAGTTTGCTAACAAGTAAGCTAATATGGAAAGTTAAGCTAGCAAGTTAGCTATGGCTAAGATGGAGAGTCTGTTTGGTGAATGTGTTGTGTTTGGGCGCATATCGCCATCTAGCGAGGCGGAGTAAAACATTAATAGTTTGGCCTACGACAGTGTTTCTCAAACTTTTTCAGTTTCAGGACCACTTAACTAACCCTAGCTAAAAAATAAATAAATAAATAAATTAGACCTACTTCAACAGTAGCCTATAATTAGTCTACACAATAGGCCTACTCACTGAACCACCTTGCTTATTGTCTTTGCACGTTGCTTATTGTGTCAGAGTATTCATATGATTTAAACTGGCATATCTTACATAGAGTGTTGCAGAACTGTTTGGATTTACATACAAGTTGGTTCAATATTGCAAACAACTCATCTATATTTTTATTTTACCACGTCTGCTCGCAGACCACTTGGGATAGCTTGCGGACCACTAGTAGTCCCCGGACCACACTTTGAGAAACACTGGTCTACAAATATCATGACAGTGGTCCAGTCAAATCTTTTACTGTCTATGGTCAAATCCCAGCCGAGCTATAACTGTAGCTTGACTTACCTGTGCATGTAAACATACTGACTGACAAAAAATCAGAATGAGTAATTATAACAGACGAGTAGCCCTGTGGACACACAATATTGTTGGAAAATTGAGATGTATGAAACACTATTTGACTCAAATGGTAATCAGAAATAATTTGTTATAAAAAAAGACTAAAATGTGTTGACTAAAACTGACTAAGACTAAGATACCTTTAGTTTTCTTTTGACTAAAATTAGACTAAAATTACGAGACTTTAAGTCGACTAAAACTTGACTAACAAAAATTATATTTGAATGACTAAATATGACAAAGACTAAATTAAAAATAGGTGACAAAATGAACACTAACTGGAACAGACATCAAAGCCCAGGAGAACAGCCTCCACCCTAGAGCTCAGCTGGAGTGTGAGGTTGCTAGCAACCACTAGGCTATACATTCTGTAATCGCTGAGTTCAACCACTAGGCTATCGTTCTGTAATCGCTGAGTTCAACCACTAGGCTATACATTCTGTAATCGCTGAGTTCAACCACTAGGCTATCGTTCTGTAATCGCTGAGTTCAACCACTAGGCTATCGTTCTGTAATCGCTGAGTTCAACCACTAGGCTATACATTCTGTAATCGCTGAGTTCAACCACTAGGCTATACATTCTGTAATCGCTGAGTTCAACCACTAGGCTATCGTTCTGTAATCGCTGAGTTCAACCACTAGGCTATACATTCTGTAATCGCTGAGTTCAACCACTAGGCTATACATTCTGTAATCGTTGAGTTCAACCACTAGGCTATACATTCTGTAATCGCTGAGTTCAACCACTAGGATATACATTCTGTAATCGCTGAGTTCAACTCTACATTCTGTAATCGCCGGCTGAGCATTCTCTCTGAGAACATGTACGTTCTGTTCCACATAGTGCATAGTTTCATTCTGCTGCCTAAAGTTGAACAAATACAAATACAATGTTTATTTTTCAGAAAATATAAATAGCTGCAGTATAGCCTGGTAGCAGAGTATCCTGCTGTTACATACAGTGCAGCTATGGCCGTAGACTACAGAATATCCTGGTGTGACATACAGTGCAGCTGTGGCCGTAGGCTACAGAATATCCTGGTGTGACATACAGTGGACCAGTGGAGCTGTAGGGCTATGGCCGTAGGCTACAGAGTATCCTGGTGTGACATACAGTGGAGCTATGGCCGTAGGCTACATAGTATCCTGGTGTGACATACAGTGGAGCTATGGCCGTAGGCTACATAGTA
>NC_063195.1:1185572-1208072 GCF_017589495.1 Alosa alosa | reverse complement strand
AGACCCCACACTCACACCCATCACCACGTCTCACTCTCTAGCCCCTCGGCCACCTGGCCCTCGATAGTCCTGGAGCCTGAAAAAGTACTCTAAGAGGGACAGGGGTAGACAGACAGGACAGGAGATAGGAAAATTTTCTATGCCACGAATATGCCGTATCTGCAAATCGTACGGCTGTAAGAATAACACCCACCGCATGAGGCGTTGATTAGGGTTTTGCAGGGAGTGTAAAAATGTCAATGGATTATGATCTGAATACACCACAATGGGATGGACTCCACCGCCTACATACACATTAAAGAGTAGAGCCCATACCAAGGTGAGAGCTTCTTTTTCAATCGTTGAGTAGTTAAGCTGATACTTTCTAGAAAAATCTCTGTCTCATCCGATTGTAAAAGAACAGCACCTGCCCCCACCTGGCTGGCATCAACCTGGATCTTAAATGGCTTGTCTAGCATAGGGACAGCCAGGACGGGGGCAGTACTGAGCAGCAACTTAGCATTTTCAAATGCCCACTGGCATTCCGGGGTCCAGGCAAACTTTGCCTTACCCTTGAGCAAATTGGTGAGGGGTGCAACGGCAGTAGAAAAATTAAAACAAAACTCCGGTAGTAACCCGATCATGCCTAAAACCACATTAACTCCTTTTTCGTTGTAGGAGGTGGAAAATTATCAATGGTCGTCACCTTAGCGCGACCGGGCCGCGCTTCCCCTGACCCACTACCTTCCCCAGATAGACTACGGTCGCCTCGCAAATTCACATTTTGCTAAACTGATAGTCAAATTAGCCTCGACAAGCCTCTCAAACAAAGCTTTAAGCCTGGAGAGGTGTTCCTGCCAATCACCACTACAGGTCACCAGATCGTCTAAATAAACTGCGCATCCCTCAAGACCCGAAATCACGCGATTCATAAGGCGTTGAAAACTGCAGGGGGCGTTACGTAACCCAAAAGACATGACGTTGTAAGAAAACAGTCCAGACTGGGTGACGAACGTGGAGATCTCCTAAGCTCTTGCAGTTAAAGGAATTTGATAGTAACCCTTCAAAAGATCGCATTTGGTTACATACCTCGCTGCGCCCACGCGGTCTATACAGTCCTCCATACGAGGAAGGGGAAAGGAGTCCGGTTTAGTGACCAGGTTTACTTTTCAGTAGTCTGTACAGAAGCGAAAAGTAGAATCCGGTTTTGCGACCAATAGACAGGGCGACGCCCAACTGGAGTATGATGGCTTGGCCAACCCATTACTAAGCAAATACTGGACTTCGTCATCTAGAACCTTCTGTTTAACTGCCGGCACACGGTAAAACCGCTGTCTAATTGGACTAGCCTCACCAACCTCTATATCATGTTCTATTAAGTTTGTGCATGACGGTACATCGGAGAACAAACTAGGAAAAGCCAAAATTAAAGACTTAAGCTCACCCCTCTGATCAAACAGGCCATCAAGATTTTCCAACATTTCTGAATTTCTTAACCGCGGCAACAGGATGCAGTCGTCTAGGCCGACCTCATCCTCCCCCTCAGCTGACACCCTCTGAAGAGGAGAAGAGGTCGCACCCCCTACAGCAAGCGCAACCGAATTAACCGGATCACCAGGCTCCTCAGTCCTGGGTGACTGTGTAGTAGGGTTTTAATAAATTTACGTGACAGTTGAGAGGACTTTTTCCTATTCGGTGTCGCAATCAAATAATCCAGCTCATTTACCTGGCGGACAACTGTAAATGGACCGGAGAATCTTGCCCGAAAGGGAGCACCAGGTATTGGCAACAGCGCCAATACCTGATCCTCTGCACTAAAGACTCTAGATTCGGCCTTGCGATCAAACACCTTTTTCATACGTGCCTGTGACTTGCAGAGATTTTTTGCAGCACATTTCCACGCCAAAAACAACCTACGCCTAAAACCATCAATGTAATCAATAAGGTTGACTGGCGGCTCTGACTCTTGCAGGCCATCTTTCAGCACAGACAGAGGACCACGGACTTTATGTGCAAAAACTAAATCTTTTGGACTAAAACCCAAACTATCCTGCGATACCCCGCGAGCAGCTAGCATCAACCACGGGAGACCCTCCTCCCAGTCGCGCTGGAGTTCCGAACAGTAAGCGCGCAGCAAAGATTTGAGTGTAAGATGAAATCGCTCAAGAGCGCCTTGGCTCTGCGGATGATAGGCACTACTCAGATTATGTTTTATTCAAAGATGTTTCAAAACTTCAGCAAATATTTTAGATGTAAAATTACTACCCCTATCGGATTGAACAACCCTGGGTATCCCGAACACTGAAATGAACTGCGAGAGCGCCTTTTTACGATAGACTTCGTATTGATACTTCTCAAAGGAAATGCCGCTGGGTAACATATTGCTTGACACATAACCGTTAACAAATGTAGAGAACCGGACTTTGAAGGAGGCAATGGGCCAACGCAGTCGATCAACAACCGTTCAAAAGGCTGGCCCACTGCTGGGATGGGACGCAGAGGCGCAGGTTTAATCGCTTGGTTCGGTTTGCCAGCAAGTCGACAAGTATGGCAAGTCTTAATATGAGCTGCCACCTCACGTTTCAACCTCGGCCAGAAAAAGTGCTGTAACAACCGATCGTAAGTCTTCTTCACCCCGAAATGCCCCCCTCCCTCCCCATGTGCTGTTTGTAAAACCAGTTCTCTATATTTACTTGGTACGACGCACTGAACCAATGTGTCACACATACCATTGTTAAGAATAAATTTTCGCACAAGTAAGCCGTCAATAATAAAATACCCCTTATCTCCTCTTCAGGCCAAGCCGAAGCAATCAACTCAGCCAAGCCCTCATCGTGTTTTCTGAGACTGAATAAAATCGTCACGATCAAAGGATATAAAACCGGCACCTGAGGGAGAGAACGTTTCCCTTGACACTCCGCCGAGCCTCTTTGCACGAAATCACCCGGCGCAAGCAGTGGAAACCTCGAAATGCTTCGCCACACTCATCAGATCTTAAAGCCTGGACAGGCTCAGTGGTCACTACAAGAGATGCTGGCCCACTAGCCCACACTTTGTCTTTAGCAAAATAAATTTCCCAAAATCACGTCAACGCCAGGCACTGGTATTGCCGGCCGAACCGCAACAATCACCTCCCCCTCCACAAGATCGGAACTCAATACAATCCTGTGGAGGGGAACGGACATGGATGTCATCCCAATGCCCGAACTAGAACACTTTTCCCGTGCTTGATTCACCAGAAAGGATAGGACCCGATTCAGATCTGACGTTTCCGTAGCACGGTATCCGCGCCAAGATTTTTACGGGTTTTTGCTCAGATGAACCCCTAATGAGGCCTAAACCGTCCGTGATAAATGGGCGTAGCTCTCACGCACGGAGACTCATCCGCAACAGTGACCTCAGCTCTAGGCGGCTCGCTACAGGTGCTGCCGACCCGAAGCACCTGCCAGGATAGCATCACCTGCTGGACAAAATGCCTTTCCCTCTATTACATTTTTAAGTTTAGACTGTCGGACAGGAACTGCGCAAAAACTCCACTTGGCCGGTTTCGCTTTGTTCTTATTTTTTGATATCAACATTTCACAGGCCGCTTTCCAATGCCCAACCTCCCAGCAGTAATTACAGCGATCAGGATCAGACTTATTGCGCTCAGACTAATCTGATTTCACTTCTGATTTCAAATTCCAATTGTCATAAAAGAGAGGCCCATGTGCTTCTCGAGCAGAGAAATGAGTGTTCAAGTGATCTCTAGATTTAGCTTTATGCGTTAAAACATACTCATCGGCCAGCACTGCTGCTTCAGTAACTGTTTTTATTTTGTGCTCATTAATGAATGTAGCTAAGCGGTCGGGAACGATATTCTTAAACTGTTCCAATATCATTAAATCTACCAACTCCTCACACGTGTTAATGTTAACCGAGGAACACCAACGGTTAAAAAACCCAACTAGGTCTCTAGCGACCTCAGCATACGTTTGACGGTCACCTTTCCTCCAGTTCCTAAACCGTTGTCTATAGTACTCTGGAACTTGTTCATACGCTCTTAATACCGCCTCTTTTACGGCTTTGATACTTCTTACGCCGGACCCTGACAGTGCCACAAACGCATCCGGTAAAAATGGTCTGAAGCAGTAGTGTCGCGGTCTCGCGTCCTCCACTCATGTTAAGTCAGCAATACCTTCAAAGAGAGAGAAAAAAAATGTCAGGCTCACGGTCATTAAACTTCGGCAAAATCCTAATCATATGGGACAGGTTTTTCCTCCGTGCCCATTAACGACCCAGAGGAATCCCCGTCACCCCGCATTTTCCCTTCAGCAATTAATTTGAACTTCTCTCTCTGAAGATCGCTGTCTCGCTCAGTCTCTACTTGACGTTGTTTAAGTTTTTCCAATTCTAAATCATGTTCAATTCGTCTTTGTTCTAAGTCACGCTGTTTCATATTCTTGTTTCTTTATTTCTGCTTCTATCGCGGCTTAAGTTCAAATTCATTTTCTTTTTTCGTCTCTTTTAAATTCGGCCTCTAAGCCGTCCGGAGTTCCAGTGCATGTTTTAATTCGCGTTCTTTCCGTGCCACATTCTCTTTTTTTTTCGTCTTCTTTCCTCTGCCTCTAGGCGTTTTAGTTCTAATGCTCCTGCTCACGTTCCGCTCTCTCTTTCCCTCGTTCCGCTGCCTCGAACCGTTTCTGTTCCATTTGTAATTTTAAAAGTTCAGCCTGTTGCTCAAAACTGAAAACCTGTTCACCATTAGGAGTGGAGGTCGCTGCTGGGCCATAACCACCGGGTGCTGGATTTAACGACATAATCATCAATTCAACTAGTTTGGATTTTATACGTTCTTTCAGTTCTTGCTTTTTAAGATCTTTTGGAATATGTTCGAATCCATAATGATCAATCACTTGACATAATTGATCCTTCGTTAACCTTTCCAACAAAACCTCCGATGGAGACTCAAAAAATTCTTCAACCTCCACTGTAGGCATCTCCTTTTCGCTAATGTCGATGTAACTAAATGCGTTAACGTTGATGTAACTAAATGCGTTAACGTTGATGTAACTAAATGCGACTCACTAATCAAAAACAATGACAAAGATAGACGCTATAAACAGGCAAACAATCAGGCACAGGTATTACAGCCACCCCCTTTCCCCGATACAAGAGCTGCCCCGTATATATCTCCCAAACATTTCCCTAAATATTTCCACCTCTAGTCTTCAGTATGCCCACATACAATCGAGTTGCTCACGCAACCCCAGTGTGTCCGTCACACCAAAAACAATAAGTTAAAATAAAAAAGGCAAAGAAATAAACAGCGGTAAGCGCTTGTACCTGCGACGGGGGTTCACGTTAGCTCGGTAGGTCTAACCTACGTTCCACCCACTTAACAAGAGGCACCTGTACGCAATCGACCTGTAGGCTACGTGTCAACCTTGCAGCCAGAGGAACACACAGGCTGCAAGGCTCCAATGGCTCCCCTCCTCCACGGCAACCCAAAACAAAGCAAAACACAAACCAGTCGAGAAATTACCAAGCAATCAATTTAAGCCACTAATCCAAACTAATCACTTAGCTCAACAAACAATTACTGCGTGGTCCTCCCCAATTTCCAAACACGTTTGCTGCAACAGGTAATTTACACCCGTGAGCACAAATAGGCTACCAGAAGCAATATTTAACTTGACCAACAAATTAACTTATTTTGTAATCACGAGTTAGCAAAAAATTACATACCAATTCGAACACTCGCGCTCGAGCCCCACATGTAACTTACGGCTCCCACACACAGCTGCGTTCGATCACGATTCCAGTGGGTGTTCCCGGCGGTAGCTATGCAAATGACTTGAAGTAAAACCGTAATGTGATTGGTTGGTGCCGTCCGTGGATTGGCTTAATTGGCGGTGCCGTCTGTCGGTGCAGCAACAGCTGAACTCCTCAACGCGAGCAGCGGAGAAACGCGGCAGCGGGACCCACAATTCAGTTGACAACGGATCACGTGAGCCCATTTAAAGTGAATGGGATCGTCTCCAGCAACGCGATGCACGAGCAGCTGTGTGTGGGAGGCGATACTGGCTCGGAGTATGTACATTCAGGGGAGACCAACGCAGTGTTGAAATAATAATAAATTAATTTATTAAAGAAAGTTAAACATAACTAATATTTCAGAATAACGATGAGGTGTAAGTGTAAGTCAGTACAGAGACGAAGGTAACGCAACAAAATGAAGGCCAAGCCGGGAGGAGGAGAACCGCCTGGAGTGCAGACTGAGCCGATCTTAAATATCACGCCTGGAGTGCAGACTGAGCCGATCTTAAACATCACTCCCAATCAGGCACACCTGGAGTGCAGACTGAGCCGATCTTAAACATCACTCCCAATCAGGCACACCTGGAGTGCAGACTGAGCCGATCTTAAATATCATGCAGACTGAGCCGATCTTAAACAGCACGCCTGGAGTGCAGACTGAGCCGATCTTAAACATCATCACTCCCAATCAGGCACACTTGGGCACACAGGGGAAACAAACACCCATGCACGTCAGTGCCAATGGGCAGAGTTAGGACACAGCGGCCTGGGCCGTAACACTATATAGATTTGTATATTTCTGACTTAAGTAAAATATTTTTTGTCTTTGTACTGTTTAGGCCTACCTAAATTCCTAAGTCAGTGCACTATGAATATTATTTGGTCTTATTTGTTATTTAAGTTGCTACACCATGTTTAGTTCTAACAGCAGGTTTTACTAACAGGTTTTTCTCCTGAGACCTGAGAGGCCTGGAGGGTGTGTAGTGCTGAAGCATGTCTGAGAGGTATAGGCTACCTAAATTCCTAAGTCAGTGCACTATGAATATTATTTGGTCTTATTCGTTATTTAAGCACGAGAGTGGCCACGCATTCCATTACTAATTTCAAGTTTTTTACACTTCATTTCAATGGCTAATATCCCCCTCTGTGGCAGGGGAGTAGCTATATATCCCCTCTGCTGGAGTTGTTGCATTGCATTCAAAATGTTGGTTGAGGAGTAGCTATATATCCCCCCTCTGGATCAGGAGTAGCTATATATCCCCTCTGACAACAGACACATATCCCCCTCTGCTGGAGAAGTTGTGCATTGGCAGGAGTAGCTATATATCCCCCTCTGCTGGAATTCAACATCAGATGCATTGCTAGCCCATCATCCTCTTTGAAATCAACACACACACACACTATATATCACATGCATTGGCTATCCCACAAAAATCACACACACACACACACACACCTGACATACATCAGATGCATTGCTAGCCATCATCCTCTTTGAAATCAACACACACACACACACCTGACATACATCAGATGCATTGCTAGCCATCATCCTCTTTGAAATCAACACACACACACACACACACACCTGCATACATCAGATGCATTGCCCTTCATCCTCTTTGAAATCAACACACACACACACACCCTGACATACATCAGATGCATTGCTAGCCATCATCCTCTTTGAAATCAACACACACACACACACACCTGACATACATCAGATGCATTGCTAGCCATCATCCTCTTTGAAATCAACACACACACACACACACATACACACACACACACCTGACATACATCAGATGCATTGCTAGCCTTCATCCTCTTTGAAATCAACGTGGCTATTTCTTTCGCCCCCCATGCCTGTTTTATATTTCCTGACCAGAAGGGATGAATGAACCAAAATGCACGTTGAATGTTTTGCTGAAATAACTCCTGAAGCGTTTTGTTCAGAGCTGAAAATGCAATTTGTGTTCGATAGATGGCAGATGTAGGTTGCTAGGGACAAAATATTAGCTATCAGTATAAGTATATATTTCCTGAATTTCCCCTTGGGGATCAATAAAGTATCTATCTATCTATCTAGATCTTATATACTCTTTTGATCCCGTGAGGGACATTTGGTCTCTGCATTTAACCCAATCTGTGAATTAGTGAAACACACTCAGCACACAGTGAACACACAGTGAGGTGAAGCACACACTAATCCTGGCGCAGTAAGCTGCCTGCTACAACAGCGGCGCTCGGGGAGCAGTGAGGGGTTAGGTGCCTTGCTCAAGGGCACTTCAGCCGTGGCCCACTGGTCGAGGTTTGAACCGGCAACCCTCCGGTTACAAGTCCAGAGTGCTAACCAGTAGGCCACGGCTGCCCTCCGGTTACAAGTCCGAAGTGCTAACCAGTGGGCCACGGCAACCCTCCGGTTACAAGTCCAGAGTGCTAACCAGTGGGCCACGGCTGAAGTGCTAACCAGTGGGCCACGGCTCCATAAGCAATTGTGTGTTTTTCATCAAAACGTGTTTTTCATTCGTCACGGTTCTCTCCACAACTGTTGCAATAGTGTGTTGCTGTCGCTCTGCATTGGTCATCTCTTTCGCTGCTCTGATTGGTTTTCAGTCTCTCCAATTGCTTCCGGAGGCATTTTGATCAGCATCTGTTGGTGACGCCCCTTCAGAAATGGGCTGTGAATGACACTTCCCCAGATCCACTCTCAGTTAACAACTGAGAAGGGTCTGGTGTCAACTAGGCTATTTTGTGAGGAGACTGACTGGATCATTTCTTCAATACTTTGAATTTAATAACAACTATAGCCACCAGGGGGAGACATATACCAGTGAGTTGATTTATTGACTCCAGGAATTCTATACTCAATTCATTCAACTGTATACATTTTTGCTGAAGTATATTAAAGTTGCAGTATGTAATTGTTGTCATACAAACATTATATAAAGTATTTAAACAGTAGCCCAATGAATTAAACATGTCTATTATTTCACTAGTTCATGTTTCAGATTTGCAAAAAGAGAAGAAAGCAAAGTGTCTGTGGCAAGGATTTCAACTGAAGATGGGAAGCTTGAGGGGAGGTGGTGGGTTGAAAGCGAGTGATCAAATCAGAACCACAGCTTTAACAGGTAGGCTGGGGGAATATCCTGATAAGAGTCTCAGGATAATGCTCACTCTAGCCAGACGGATGGCAAAAGTGTTCCGTTGACCTAATTCCTCTTGTTGTTTTTCTAGCTGTTTTTGATAGTCCAAGATCGTTCGTTTATACTGGTGAATTTTCTTAATATTCAGATAGAGCTGTTTCTGATTCTCCTGGACCTTGGCGAGAGCCTCCATGAGCTGCTCCTTGTGTTCCTTCAGAGAGAGCAGGTAGGCCATCTGAATACTGAGTGCCTGCTGCAGATCCTGGTGTTGCTCCATGAACGACCACAGACTGTCCACCAGCACTATCAGCTGCTGGGATCCGTCCTGCAAACACAAATGCACACATGGGTCTACTCAGTAACTCAAACATCTCCTGAGCAACTTCCTGTAACATGTCTAGTGGTTTAGACACAAATCTATTTTAACTTTAGTTGTTAAACACACTTTTCATTTGTCAGACACAAATCAGGCCTTGACCCATACTTCCATTTTTTGCCAGAAGTTTCTTACCTCAGAGTGAGTTGTTGGCCCATCTGAAAAAGACACTGAGATGAAGCCAATCTCCTCCACCATCACCAACAGTTCCATCTCTTTGAACTCCTCCAGACTCTGTTCTCCTGTGCCCTGTGAGGAAAGAAATGTCCACCACTTGTTAAACATCTCCTGAGCAACTTCATGAGAGCCCATGAGTGGATACAGAAATGTTCAATTTAAAAAAAGCAAGAACATACAGACAAATACAGCTCAAATACAAAATATGTTTTTGTGTGTACATATTTAACAAAGCACCACTAACGTTCATCTCCTGAATAACCTCCAGAGACCCAGTCAGTGCATTTACTTCAATCAGCACTCTTGTACATCTCTGAACTATATTTCTCTATATTTCTAAATTTCTCCACGATTATAAACACACAACATGTCAGAGTTATCTGACCGTGTAAATCTCCTCTGATAGGCTCTTCATCTTTGGGGCATATGTCTTGAGGAATCGACTCAAACCTCTGACGGGATACTCACTTTATCAATCTCCTCTGATAGACTCTTCATCTCTGGGACATATGGCTCGAGGACCCGCTCCAGGCGTGTGATCTTCTCCAGGTGTGTCTTGAGGTCTCCTGCGCTCATGGTGAAGTCAGGAGAGTGCATCACCTTGTTCCTCACCTCCGTCACACTCTCAATGAGCTAAGACAGGAAAGGGATGCATGTTGATGGGCAATCTCTGACATGGTCGGAACTTGGTTGGAAAGAGACTAGGATGAGGTTGGAATGTAGGTGGGCTGAGGTTGTGAGATTTGGCTGACGTTGTGAGATGGTGGTTGGTTGAGGGCAGCTGTGGCCTACTGGTTAGCGCTTCGGACTTGTAACCAGAGGGTTGCCGGTTCGAACCCTGACCAGTAGGAACGGCTGAAGTGCCCTTGAGCAAGGCACCTAACCCCTCACTGCCCCCCGGCGCCGTTGTTGTTGCAGGCAGCTCACTGTGCCGGGATTAGTGTGTTTCACCTCACTGTGTGTTTTACTGGGATTGGGATTAATTGCATTACATTTGGCTGACGCCTTTTTAACAAAGCGACCAAATGCAGAAACCAAATGCAGAAACCAAATTTCCCTTACGGGATCAAAAGAGTATATATACTTATATACTTGCTTATACTGGTCTGAGTGCAATACTCAAGGGGTCCTATGGATAGGGGAAATTATCTCTTTGAAAAAGCTCTGGGAAACACGTAGACTTCAGTACTTCAGAAGGCTCTAGAAAAAGCTGTCCAGAACTGTTCCAGAACTATTCTGGATCCTCATAACCTTTTATTCTCCCAAACTTGAACACTTTCTAGATCTTATTTCTCAGCAGTGCTTCAAAAGAATCGACCAACACAGCCTGATGAGAGCAGTGATGTCAAAGTAATCAGTGCTCAACTGGATACTCACCTTTTGGAGCCCGCTGGCTTTGAGGAGTCTGTGGAAGTGAGTGCAGCGACTCATCAGGTTGATGAGAGCCGCAATGTCAAAGTCATCAAACTTGACATGAGTCTTGTGGCCACCTGGCATGTACACCTGTTGGAACAGAGCATGACTTGTGTTGCCCACCTTCTGGGTGACAGTATTACTGTGTCTGAGAGTGATAGAGTCCCTTCTGGGTGACAGTGTTGCAGTGTCTGTGAGTTTTATTGCAGTATTATGGTGCTAGAGTCCCTTCTGGGTGACAGTGTTGCTGTGTCTGTGAGTTTTATTGCAGTATTGTGGTGCTGGAGAGTTTTATTGCAGTATTATAGAGTACCTATAGTATTATGGTGCTGGAGTACCTTGGCCGCCTCCCACTTCTCCTCTGGCCAGCGCTGTGGGTTGCAGTTACTCCCCTGAGACTTGTGATTGGCCAGCAGCTCACGACTCCACTTTGAACACAACTCACATACAGAGGGAAGCTACAGCCACCTCAAACACACACACAGACATTTGGACAAACACTCTTACCCTCTCATACAGTAAGGAAACAACACAAATACACAAATAATTATTTACTTGCTGGAATTATCTATTGCCTTCGAAGATGTGACTGAGGAGGCTTTTAAAATGAACTGGTCAACATGATCTACTCATATTAATACTACTACTGCTGCTACTACTATTAATAGTCTTAGTCTTGCTGGGGCCAATAGGAGTGTGTGGTTGTATGAAGGCGGGGTTAGTCTTGCTGGGGCCAATAGCTTGTGGTTGTATGAAGGCGGGGTTAATCTTGCTGATACCTGTATAGAAACCTAGACGCATTGTACAGTGCTTCGACTTGGCCAGCTTCACTCGCGGTCCGCGCGTGGGATCACGCGACTTTAATTTGTATTTTTCCAGTGAGACGCTGCAACAACCCCAACAACCGTAGATGGCTCAAGTGAGCAGGGTGTCTCAAGTAAAGAAATGGAGCCTGGAAAACCCTACACAGACTTCACTACAGACTTTAGCAGACTGGTTTAGAAATAATGTAATAGCCAGAAATATGCCTGCCCTGCCCTAATAAAGAAATATTTGGTTAACTTCTGCGAGTGAATCCGTTTGCAGCCGTAGAGGCGCAGGACAAATTAAACATTCTGGTTTTCTCGAGTGCAACGATGATAGACAGACATCATTTGGACAAAATATAGAGTATTAACCTCCGTTGCTCAGCCAAATGCCTTCCTGTTACGTCCTGGTATCCGCGGGTTACAAAAGCGATAAGCGATTTTGATGGTCACAAGTTTACTTCATTAGCGGTTTATTTTTTGGATTATTAAAGAGTGTTTTTCATTTAAAGGTTTGACTTAAGTGCTTATTCAGTAGAGCATTTAGTGCTCTCCCCAATCCCAGACGTTCACATTGCATGTTTGTTTGTAATGGATGCAACCATGAGATAGGCTATCGTTTGACAATGAGTTGTTAACAGAACCAAGACATATAGGCTAGCCCAGCAGCAATCTAGGGACTGATCGTTATTTATTGAAGGGGCCACCGGAGGAATTTTGAGTGCTTCAGTTGGAAGTTGCATGACCCTCTCTTGCCTGCTAGAAATTGTTCAATGACCCTCCGACAGAATTGTTAAAAAGACATGACCCTCCCCTGCCAATTGTCTTCGCCCGGCGCCACAGCCACACACTTTGTGATAGCGTTCTTAAATCAATCTTTCCGTGAGCTTGCATGCTACCAGTCCTTCCTTTTCAAATGTGTTATGCCTGTTTGCACAATTTCACAAATAATCATATGTGATTAATAATGACAAATAATCCCTGTGCACGGGGACCGAAACAATGCTTGCCAACTTTTTCCGTGTTTATCACGTATTTTAACTTTCCCCGCTGTCTTGCCGTTTTAATGTTTTCCCGTAGAATATCCCATATTTTAATACTCTCATAACAGCCCTGCCATCGGGCCTGTCTCTGTGTTGCCCTGTTGCTACCCCCTTGCCCTTCCAGCGAAACAGGTGTCTTCAAATCATCGTTTTCCTTGCTTGAAGGCCGAACTTAGAGTGATGTTAACCTATTTAAGTTTAGCGGCGATTGTCGTTGAGAGCGATTCATTGGCTTGCATGTTCGGCCTTATGTCTCACGTGGCACCTGAGGCTACTCAGCTGCAAGAGAAATAATTTCCCCTCTTTGTATGTTCACTGCAAGTTGGCCTACCATAACTTACCAACTCTGCACTGTAGACTGGCTATTTATATTTTTCTGTGAAATAAGCAAATGTATTTGTTCAACTTTATGAAGCAGAATTACGCGCCAGGGTACTTGGAACATAATACATTTGACAAAGGACAGATGAATGTTGCTAGTGACAAAATATTAACTTTCAGTGTTTTACGATGTCTTTGTCATGGGGAAGTGTTTTCCCCATGCATTTATTCTAGGTTACTGTCAGTGACTGCCGTGAGAGCGGGTTCTGTGTTTTCGTTCATGTCAGTGACTGGCGATGAGAGAAGCGGGTCTGTGTTGTGTTGTGTTGCTTTAATTTATTTTCATTGGGCATACCGTGCCGTGCGATCCACAGCTCTTCAGTTCTGACAAAGCCAAAATTTCTCCTTTTGAAACAATGAGTGCAGGAAGCGCGCGTTTGTATGGTTATATTGCTTGGCCGGGGGGGGGGGTACGGAGTTGTCCTACTCTTAGAGATGCCATAAAGGCTGCATAGCTCGGCCACCAGCTGGGATTCGAAATTTGGGCCTTGGTCCGAATGGAATCTCATGGGACACCCAAAGGTCTGTATAACAGATTGCCACAGGACCCTAGCAGTGGTCCTCGCTGTCTGGTCTCTTGTGGGAATAGCCCAGGCATAGCGGCTGAACATATCCGTCATTACTAGAATGTTTTGATATGGGTCATGGGGCCTCCCTAAAGAAAGGAAATCCAGCTCGATAACCTCAAGGGGGAAGGACACAGTAAAGGGTTTCAGGGGCGCTTTAGGCGCAGCATCAACTTTTTTCACCTGGCAATGGGGACACAGGGAGTGGTATTGTTGTACCTGGGTCTGCATACCTGGCCAAAAGAAGTGTCGACGTAGGCAATTTATGGTTCTCGCCACTCCCAAGTGTCCAACAGCATTGTGATGTTTCTCCCACACCTCCTTGCGTTGTTGAGTAGGGCAGACAATCTGGAGTCGAGCTTCATGGGTGTTATAGTCAGTAACTCGACGACACAACACCATCCCACATCACCAGCCTTGCCCTTTGTTGCAGCAGCTGTTTTACCCCAAAGCCGGAGCAGCTCGCCACTCTTGCCCCATTGGAAACTTCCCACTTTCCACATACCTCCGCACTAGGTCCAGGTCCTTGTCCTCAAGTTGGTTGGCTCGCCAACCTTCCATTGGCTGTCCTGTTGATTGTTCGTCTGCCACAGCCGCCACATCAGCACCTAGAGGGGTTTCAACAGGTACTCTGGAAAGGGCATCTGCATTAGCATTCTCCCTACCGGAACGATACTTCACGTGGTAGTCGAAGGCAGCTAGTTGGGCTACCCACCTTTGTTCCGTAGCCCCCAAGCGGGCGGTCTGCAAGTGGGCTACAGGATTGTCAGTGTAAACAATCACTTTGGCCCCAATCAAATAGTCTTTAAATTTTTCTACTATGGCCCACTTTAAGGCCAGCAATTCTAATTTAAAGGAGCTGTAGTTAGCATAATTTTTCCCACTAGGATGCAGGCTCCTGCTGGCATAGGCCACAACTCGCTCACGCCCATCCTGTAGCTGGGCTAAGACACCTCCCAGACCAGCATTACTTGCATCAGTGTATAACACAAAAGGTTCTGCGTAGTTGGCATAGGCTAAGATGGGGGCCTCGGTTAAAGCAGCTTTTAGGTGGTCAAAGGCTTGTTGACATTCGTCAGACCAAGAGATCCGGCGAGATCCTGTTCTCTTATCTGCAGGGGATCCAATTAAGAGGGCATTCAAGGGGCGTGCTATCTTTGCAAAATTGGCAACAAAGCGGCGATAGTAACCTGCTAAGCCAAGCCCAAGAAAGCACCTCTTTTTTATGGTGGTTGGAACCGGCCATCCTGTCACAGCAGTGACCTTGGTAGGGTCTGGTTTTACTCCTTCAGTGACCACATGGCCCAGGAACCTTACTTCACTCCATAGCAGCTGGCACTTATCTACCCTCAGTTTGAGCCCATGGTTCTGCAGTGTAAAACAAAGACAGCCTCAGGTAGCGCAAATGAGAGGAAAAATCTGGGAGTAGACTATAATATCGTCCAAATAAACGAGTACAGAGTCAGCGATTTGGCCACTCAAGCATTGCTGCATAAGCCGTTGAAGCGTGGCTGGCGCGTGCAGAGGCCAAGGGCATCCTCTGAAACTCGTATAGTCCCTAGTGGGGTGGTGAATCGCGGTCTTGGAGTCGGTCTCGGGGTCAACTCCAACCTGCCAGTAGCCACTGGCTAAGTCAAGTGTGGTGAACCAGGAGGCTTGGGTCAGGGAGGTTAGAGTCTCCTCTATACGGGGGACGGGGAAGGCATCTTTATGAGTCAAAGAGTTTAATTTACGATAGTCGGCCTTAAAAGCCAACTACCGTCTTTCTTGGGACCATCCGCGATGGGTGCAGCCCAAGGGCTGGAGCTGGGCTGAATGACCTTCTCCAACATATCTGCTAGCAGGACGCGCATTTCTTGGTACATCATAGGCGGTAGGGGGCGGTATTTTTCCTTTACTGGGGGCGCATTGCTAGTGTGGATTTGGTGTTGCACCGCATCAGTATGCCCAAAGTCCTCCTCATGGAGGGCAAACACCCTGACCCACCTCTGTAGAAGGGCTTTAAAGTCTTGCTTCTGTTGTTCAGTCAAGTCATCTCGCCTTGTAAATCTTTTAATACCTCGACCGGTGGTGGTTCCACTTGTCCTCCCCTTCCGGCCTCCACAATATCCACCGCGACAGTCCCATCGTCTTGCACAGTCAGGCTTAGGTCTGTCTGACCATGAACATCAGCACAGTCCACACAGAGCACTTTCGCCAGTCTCTGGTAGCGGCCTATAAAGACAGGGCAAGAGCTCACATTCTGGATCTGGATAGGAAGTTGGCCATTTTGACAAACGCAATAGTCTTTGCCACAGAGAAATCCCTAGGTCAGGCAGCTTTCAATCAACCCACAATAGTCCTGCCCCTCGGACCCATCCGTTACGCCCCAGACCACCACCTCACTTCTGGCTGGAATGGTTTAGGCCCCTCTGGCTTGCTGGGCCAAAACCCCATGTAACCATCTTCCCCTCTACTACAGCTGCCCGCTGGCACACAGCAAATGCCCCAGTCCAGGCTTTCATTGTCCCTTGATCCTGGAAAGCAGTCTTCAGGTCCTGTGGTTGATTAAGTAGGTCACGCCAGCAGGTTGTGATAACATTCATACCAATCAGTAATGGGGCAGTTAGACGGTGAATTAGCTACAATAACAACCCCCTCCCTGGAATACTGGTACCACCTACTTTAAAATCCATCACTACATAACCTTGATGGGGATGGATAACCCATTAACCCTCTAAGTGTCAATTTGTTGGGGGCACGCCATGTAATAGGGCATCTGCTGGGTAGTGCTGATCAAATATACTCTGTCGCATTAAGGTCACTTGCGAGCCAGTGTCTATTAAGCCAATCAGAGGCACACCATTTACTTCCACCTCAACCTTGGGGCAGTCACCTACAAAAATGGTCCTTTGTGCTGCTTCCCCCAATTTCCCTGCTACTTGGACCTCAGTAGCAGGACAACCTAGTTTAAATCAACATTTGATTTCGGATGGGGGTCTACAGAACCTGGCAATATGTCCAGTCGCGGCCACACCTGCGACATATAGGCTTACCGTCTGCAGCCCAGGTATTAGGTGTATAAGACTGGAACCTCCTCCTAGGTGACGGCTGATGGGGGTGTTGCAGGCATTGCATAGGCTCACCTGCAGCGGGTTGTAACTGCCGGGTCATTTCTTGCCTTAACGCGTTCATCTGCCCCCTCACTTCCTGGAGGAGCTCCCGTCGGAAAGTCTCAGCCCAGTCATCCTTCCCTGTTGTTAATTTAGAAGCAGAGGACTCACCCACAGCTTGAGCGACAATTTCATGTCCAGCCCCAGGCCGTTGTTCACGTTCCAGCAAAAATATTTCTTCCAGTACTGTGTTAAAGGTGGCATCCGGGTTCTGGCGTGCATAGGTCCTGATTGTGCTCCTCAGCTCTGCATTCACGAGTCCCATCAAGAGCTGGTCTAACAGGTGACTTTCATCAAGGGGGCCATCTGGGTCTCGCTTCTTTAGTCTACAAAACAACTCCCGCAGCCTGAGAACATAGGCTCTCACACCCTCACTAGCGGTTTGTATGCAGCTAAAAAATTGAGATCTTAAGTTTGCCACAGGGACCTGATCTCCATACAGGGTGTCTAGATGTTTCAGAATTTTTGCTACAGTATCACGGTCTGCATCCCCTAAAACACAAACCTCCCGCTTAGCTTCATCTGTTAATGCCCCCAATATTATACTGACTTTTTGATGTTCATTAAACTCCCGTGCCTGCAGTAAACCCTGAATTTGTTCTTTCCACTCACTGAATTTTAAATCACCACCCACCCCTTTAAATTTAGGGATCCAAGGTGCACCATAAATTAGCATCATCAGCATTGTTTAAAAATAGACAAGAAAAATGTGTAAACAAAAGTTAAACTATGCAGTTTGAGTGACCTGTGTGAAGCTCCAAACCAAATCCTGCCAACTACTGCCAAATGTGATACAAGCAATGTAGCTCGACTACACCACCCAATTGGAGAGCTGGGACTCTTAAATAAAATAACCTTATATTTCTCACAAGTTCGTTTAGTTTGGTGGGAGCAACACAACAGGTTTACCCAGACAACAATTTGTATAAAAATATTTATTACAATCTCTAATTACAATAATAAAAAAGGGTACACCAAGCACACCGCACTCAAGCTTAAAAAGCTAGACATCAGACAACAGATTCAAAGTCCACTTGAAGTTAAGTAACTAGGGCCCACAGTCCATAAGAGGTTCCTCTAACACAAGTCCGTCTCACACCAGGCAGTGACGTCTACACAGCAGGCCACCTGTCAATCACTCCTGCCTTTTTGCAAAACACTCACACAAACAAAGAAGGCCGCCAGTGTCTCCGTGAATAACAAACACAGCATAAGCACAGCACCACACTAGAAGAGCAACAATGGAATGCAATACCAAATTAAATCACTGCAATTAAGTAAATATGCAAGGCTATATATATATGGGAATATGACTCTGACAGACAGTCTGGAGCACTCCGATTTAGTGAGGCGTGGATCTTAACCTCAGGCAGGGGGAAGACAGCATAGCCTGACACAGAGCGTCACTCACCAATAAACTGGGAGCAGGCGAATCTGGCTCCCAGTCCTGTTGAACAGGCTCCACAAAACCACAGGCTCAGGGCCAGACGAGGCAGGCTCCGGACAACACAGCAGAGGACATTCAGAGGCCTTCTGTTGAAGAATTTTATATAAAGCCTGCGCTGACAGTAATCCTCCTGCCCCTGATAGGCCTACCACAGCTGTGGATAGTGTGGAATGTTCAAGTAATAACACAATCAATGTGTGTCTCAATTGTCCCCAGCTGACCACCTCACACATTTCTCTAGATTTTTACAGCGACTTACATGACACAATGCCATAAAATATGCCAGTTTTAGGACACAAAATAATGTTTGTAATGATACCAGGTAGGCCAGGTATTGTCGAAGGTGCATGGTGAAGTGAAATTCTTACTTTGGAAAACAAACATTTGCCGATATCATCGCCCGATCATCAGAATATTGCAACAGATTCTGTGTTCTGGACTGTAGGTAACTTGTTAAGCCAGTGGTTCTCAAACTTTTATTTCATTCCCCACTTTGATCAAAGGGGCATGACTGATGATAGTGGAATAGCGTGTTATCGAGGCTTTTGCAAGTCAGCATCTTCGGCGGTAGTCTATTAAAAATATCGTTTTCGATGTCCCAAGCGGAGGCCAAACTTTATTGTTTTAAGATCTCTATGCTACTCACAAAAATTTAGGCATGGGGACATGATGAAGTAGGTTATCAAACTGTCGTGTGTTAAAATTATTGTGATTCACGAGCCAGTGGTTTTCAAACATTATCGTGGCTTCGGACATCTAACTAAATGCAACAAGCTCATATCGTCCTCGCATTAGCAAAATGAGGACCAGTGTTTTGTCAAATTGCAAATAGCTATTCGTTTTATAACTTTTTTTTTATGATAGTAGCCTATACAAAAAGCACTTCATACTATCTTAATCTTGGAATATGGGGGGGGGGGGAGGAAGTGGCGCGTCTGCAGTCAATAAAATATGAATGTAATTCTGCGGCATAAAGCAGATGTAATTGTTTATTGTACAGAAAAATAAAAATGACATGTCAAACAGTCAATTGACTACATTGCAGTCAAGCAGTAGGGCAAATTAATTCTGAAAACCAAAGCGTGGGTCATAGTTGTCTAAGCCTCTATTGCTTAGCCTGTTAAAAACGTCCATTTATCACACCACTGTTTTTTGATTTGCGTAGTTGCGTTAACCCCCCAACACTGACAATAATGTAGACAGCAAATTTCGATTTTGATTTTCGTGTAGTCAAGCCTTAAAGCCATACCCAAAGTAGCCTAAATCGAAGTAATGTTTAATTATGCATGATTTATTTTGTTATTGAATTAAGTAGGCTGGGATTACTCGGCAACAATTATGTAAGGGGCGGCAGGCAGAGCGTGTACAGTGACAAGCGGCGCTGGTAGCTGAAAGTGGTACTAAAGCTTCGCAGCTTCACGCCCAGCGTAATGCGCGAATGAAGTGGTCATTTGAAAGCGATGCCTACTGTATGTTGAGTTCTATTAGGTGGCATATGTCAATGTGGCTGCTATATTGCTGGGGGCAAACACCTTACTGTCTATGGGCAGCACTTGGGGGCAAACACCTTATTTTTTATGGGCATCACTTGGGGGCAAACACCTTACTGTCTATGGGCAACACTTGGAGGCAAACACCTTATTGTTTATGGGCAACACTTGGAGGCAAACACCTTACTGTCTATGGTGACGTGTTGCCAGAACACCAACCGTATGGACCCCAGAGCGATAGTACAAAATCAATACGTCTTACAAGGCGAAAACGCAGAAAGGCTAGATTCAGCGCTAGCTATCAAGGTAATCTCTCTGATCTAGAAAATATGATTTGACAAATTAGGAAAGAAACTGACCAGGAATTGAATCGTAATGTTAAACCAATGACCTTGCAACCTACTCTTGAATTAAGTTCACCTGAAAGTGTGGAAGTGAATGAATGTGTTGAAGCAGATGTTGAACAATGTGCAGGATTACTAAACCAGATCACCCTGACCTCAGAAATAGTTGATGATTATTGAATGTGAATAAAAAGAATGGAAAATGAACCATAACTGCAAACAATGACCTCATAATAAAATAATAAAAGTGTGATGAATAAGAATGTATCATTACAAGTATTTTAGTAGCCTGACCTTGTAAAGTCTAGGGAATTATGCATGTAAAAGAATTGTATGTCTCAAACTGTGAAATGGGTAAAAGTGCTTAAACTGTTTAAATGAATGTATTCAGATTGCATTGTGTGAAGAGTTAATGCCATAAGTGTTTGTAACCTGTAAGAATGTAACCGATCTCTTGATGACTGTAAAAGTGTATGTTGCTAAATGTAATGTGTCACATGGTTATAATTGCCATTGAATGTAAACTGTTTGTGTAACCTCTGGAAAGTATCTGTAAACCTGAATGTAATGTATCATCTCAAATGTAACCCGGGATGTGTTAATGCATGTCATCTTAAATTGTGGGTTGAGATCAGTGACTTCTAGAATGTATTAGCTATCGTGAGAATTTTTCCCAGCTAGCATTGTGGAATATTCCCAGCCATCGTGGGAACTTCTAGAAGGTTCTAAACTGTCATGAGAAAATAGGATTGATTTGTCTCAGGAATGTGTGGGGGAGGTTAAGTCCACCTAGTATAAACAGGGGCGAACTAAGCGATCAGGGCTGCTTCTTCTTTTTCTTCTACTGCTTTTTTGCTGTTGCAGCTTGATTGTCAGGATCGTTGTCCGTGCCGTTGAGAAGCCAAGTGTTGGAACTTTGTTGCCAGGCTGAAGCCGCGGACCGTAACTCCGCACCACCTGTTGCCGGGATCGCACTGCTACTCTGACAGAGAGACACTGCAGAACGATAATCAGCGGATTTTTCCCCTTTTTGAGGACTTATTCTTTTTTTCTTATATACCCCTTTTCTCCGTTGGTGGATTTACTATTGTATTCTCTTCTCCATCTGTGGTTACTATTTTTTATTGTACTCTCTTTTGTGGATTTACTCTTTTTTATATTTTCTATAACATTGTAACCTGCAAGTGGATATTACGCCGCATTTTGTAACATCACCAAAAGTGCTGAAAATAAAGAACTCATGTAACCTTGGCATCCAATTCTTCAAGCAGTATTTTTTTCTTTTTCTTGGTTTTTCTACGAATTCCAGCAGGAGGGTAAGATAACTGGTTTTTCTTCTGTGGTTATTCATCTGCTCTGTCTAAGACTTGGGTTAGTTGGACTAATAAAATCTCCATCCTTATAAAACCTGAGCAAGAAGTAGCCTATAACCTGTGTCTCTAGATAAATTCTGGGTCAAACATCTTCGCCACGTTAGCCAACTGTTCGAGACCTAGGCGTGTTAGTGGTATTGCCCCGATATCGTTATATAAAGCTCTGTTCTCGGCTGTCTAGCTTCCTCCTCTTTGAGCAATGTCGATGATTTGAAAATAACTTACTTATCGTTAACCCAGATATCCATCTGATTGTTTCGTCCGTCTCCTCCTCTCACTTCGTTTCAGGCTATCAGTCTCTTCCCCCATAGTAGGCTACTTTACTCACTGACTTCGACTTTATCAGAATTCACAGATTTCACTGGCTGAGTAGCAGCAAGCGAAATGATGGTTCCTGAAGCTCCTGAAGTAAATGCTGTTATCTAACCAACAAAACATTTAAGCCCAGCTTTTGAAATCTTCACGTGAAAATCTAAATTAGGCTATTATGGTCTGGGTCGGATAGGATCGTCCACGGTCAGGACTTCGGATCATGATCCACCATTTGGTGATCCCTGGTATACACCATACAACAAATATTGTTGGTGAGTTAATCATTTTGGCCATGTCATTTTTTTTTGCTTTTTGATGTATGTTCAGCCCATCTGTAAAATATCTTCATAAAACCTAGTGGAAATTTCGCCTCTATCATTTCTATGACAATGTGATTTTGTAGCTTTAAAACTAGCTACACAGTTTGATGTTAACTGTATAAAGGTTGAATAATTTTAGTGCAATAGAGGCCTACCCTTTATAAAAAAGCCACCAATAATACTCACCACAATTGGAAATAATTTAAAATAAGAGAAAATTACCCCAGCTTCATGGATGTTTGGAACCTCAGCCCTCGTAACAAAAAAGCCTTCTTGACCTTTGCGGATTCCACAGCTGTCCATCCGCAGAGCGTTCCACAGTGCATAACGTAGGCTGCAAATAAAAAACAAAAATCAATCTATCAGTGTGGTA
>NC_063195.1:1179144-1185072 GCF_017589495.1 Alosa alosa | reverse complement strand
TATGCCCATACAAGGAGATCACCTGTTAAATTCTCAGCAAGAGGGAGATCTAATTTTAAATCGAGAGGCAGACGTTTTCCTGAACGCACTTTTGTCTTCAACCTTCGAGTAGATTTGAATTTTGATTTTTTGCTACCCCCAGAGCTAACTTGCAACTTGTTAGCAAGTTAGAGAAATCAAGTTAGACTCCAGAGGTCTATGATGGTCGGACGCGACAAACTTCGTGTGCAAGAATTTCTACCAGAAAATGCAGTCTAGATTTGGCTTCAGTGAAACCAATTGAAACGGTGTGGGTATGAAGGATTGTCGGAACTTGCCACCACGAAAAACTCGAGAAGGTACATTAACATTTTGGTAATTTGCTAACGTTCTTGCATATTTTTAGACTCAATATATCATTGAACAACCTGACGAAGCAGCACAGAAAAGTTAGCTAGCTAGTTAATGTTAGCTACTTATGCGTTACATCACTGGCTGTGCAGCTTGTATATAAAGCTAGCGTTAGACAATTTAACGTTGCTAGCTTACTTTGCCTTATACAGCTTTAGTCTGTATGTTTTGAATGGTGTTAAGCCATGCTGTAGCCAAAATGCACGGAATTTTAAAATGTCTTTGGGATGTCAGTCAAGATGACGGCTAACGTTATTGCCACTGGTTTAAACTGGTTCCAGCTCAATTCCACTGAAAAGAGCCCGGCAGCTCTGGAAGACTAAGCTAGACCATCAGTTCAAATTGCTGAACAAACAGCCGCACCAAAATGGTAAGTATATTTTTCCCCACAATATGTTCTCACTTTGTTTAACCTGCTATAAATTACAGCATATTGTAACAGGAGTGAAAGGGCATTCTTGTAACCCAGGTAAACTAGGAAGTAAGCGTTGCTTGCTTTCTCTTGATTAGAGGATCGTGAAATAGGCAAGTCAGCATCTGCAGTCATGAATAACTTACCAGTCAACATTTCTTTTGCAATTAATAGAATCTGTAGCATGCAAATCAAACCAACTATTAGCCTAATATAAAACAATGATATATCTAGGTATGGTGAAGGGGTATGTGATGTGGGGTTATCTATCTATCTTTTAAATGACAAAGGCCAAGGGAACATTATCAGGATGCATAGTATGCTGAGTCCATTCAATAACTGGCCTTTAAAATAAAATCTGCCTGCCTCTATGGGATTTTAACATAGGGGTTCCTTATATGCCCCCCTATTTTAGGAATAACATTTATTAATTTACGATACCTGGTTCATTCACAAAGAATATTGGTGTGTTTTTAAAGGTTGGAGTTTTTCCTAATTTTTAATTGAGGCATTAAGATCAATTTCCAACAGATGATTTATTGTATTCCTCCTGGTTGTCTTAACTTATGCACAGTTGATGGTTTTATAAAGACACCCCACACCAATAAATAGTTCTTGTAGACTGTCACACAATGGAACATTGGCCACAGCTTGTAACAACTTCATTTTTACCATTCTTTGCGTAGGGATGTGTACACAAGGATGTGTAACAGTGTAACTTTGTGTAACTTAGGAATTACAACAACAGAAAAGGAACACGTTTCAGCTAATCAAAATCAATGACTGCAAGTGTCAGTTTCAGAGCTATTATTACCACACTGATAGATTGATTTTGCTTTTTATTTGCAGCCTCGTTATGCATCTCCTCTGGAACTCTGGATATGGACAGCTGTGGAATCCCTGCAAAAGGTCAAGAAGGCTTTTGTTACGAGGGGCTGGAGGTTCCAAAACATCCATGAAGCTGGGGTAATTTTCTCTTATTTTAAATTATTTCCAATTGTGGTGAGCATTATTGGTGGGCTTTTTATAAAGGGTGGCCTCTATTGCACTAAAATTATTCAACCTTTTATACAGTTAACATCAAACTGTGTAGCTCTGGCTACAAAATCACATTGTCATAGAAATGATAGAGGCTAAATTTCCACTAGGTTTTATGAAGATATTTTACAGATGGGCTGAACATACATCAAAAGTAAAAAAAATGACATGGCCAAAAATGATTAACTCTCCAACAATATTTGTTGTATGGTTTGGCGCAGGAATTGCCCTGGACCTCTTCTATTCTGGAGACAGGCGATTTTTAAAAGCCCAATTTGAAGCACCTCTACTAGACAAAGCATATTGAGCAAGCATAGGGTAGGCTAGGCCCATTCAACAGTGAACTGAGACCACAGAATATTTTTACGATTTAAGAAGACAATATGATTGATCCACCACAATCTAATTAAGCCGACATGCATTCACTGCCCAACAAGCGTGATGTTCCTGGGTTTCCAGGATTTGAGGTCAACATAAAAAAACTAAAAAATTAAATTAAACTTGCTGATTAATGGTTCAAGGAACCAGCCTTGTCTCAGCTCAAATTTTTATTTTAAGCTCCGTTAAGATCTTTTAAAATAGCCAAGGCTACTCAGTTTTTTCTCCCCAATCACTCTTATCTTGCCTTATTTCTCCTCATTTCGAATGTTGCCTTTTAGGCTACTTATTTTATTTCACATTAAACATTAGGCCTAGGCCTACAATCTTCTTGAATTTCCCCTTGGGGAAATATTATGATCACAACAAGTCTGGGCAAATTATTAATTAAATGTTCACGTGGGGTAACTTGTTGCAGGGCAACCATAACCGGTAATTCCATGTCTTCCGATTAGATGATTAATCATCAGTTTCTTGAGAAACTTGAGGTTGGTATGAAGGAGTGTATTGTGGATGTGTGCAAACATTGTGCACATTGCACATGGTGCAACTTCTTGCAGGGCAACCACATAACCGGTTCCATGTGTTTTACCCCACGTGAAAATTTAATTAATAATTTGCCCAGACTTGTTGTGATCATAATATTGAATTCAGGAAGATGAAATTGCTCACATACACATACACTCCTTCATACCAACCTCAAGTTTCTTGAGAAAATAAACAAATAGACAAAAAGCAGGTCAAATTATTGTAACAGCTACAAAATAGATGGCCATAGAGTGGGGAAATGTCTAGGATGAGTATATTTTGTATATCTTCATTTACAGTAATATAATAAAATTGATTATATTTTAATGTCCCCATGATGGAATTTTTTTTAGAACAGCATAGCCCAGTGACAGACAACTTAGATAATTAACTTTAATATGTTTGTATTAAATTTTATTCAAGTACAAAGACATTTTATGTGAGAGTAAGGTATTTGTGTTTTTGTCCTTAAATTTATGAGTATGGTGTTTGCATCTGGTTTCCCTAATGTATTTGTGCTAATTTCACATCTTGAGCCTGTTTCTGTTTAACTTGATGTTTTGCCTCATGCCATCCTTGAATCAGTGCCTCACTAGTGCCACCCTTGTTAAAAATGTCTAGAATCGCCACTGTGTATATATAAATATTAGGATGGATGGATGGAGCCTAGTTGTAGATAGATAGATAGATAGATAGATACTTTATTGATCCCCTAAGGGGAAATTCAAGAAGATTGTAGGCCTAGGCCTAATGTTTAATGTGAAATAAAATAGTAGCCTAAAAGCAACATTCGAAATGAGGAGAAATAAGGCAAGAATAAGAGTGATTGGGGAGAAAAACTGAGTAGCCTTGGCTATTTTAAAGATCTTAACGTGAGCTTAAAATAAAATTTGAGCTGAGACAAGGCTGGTTCCTTGAACCCATTAATCAGCAAGTTTAATTTTTTTTTGTTTTTTTTTATGTTGACCCGAAATCCTGGAAACCCAGGAACATCACGCTTGTTGGGCAGTGAATGCATGTCAGGCTTAACCAGATTGTGGTGGATCAATCATATTGCCTAGCCTACCCTATGCTTGCTCAATATGCTTTGTCTAGTAGAGGTGCTTCAAATTGGCGCTTTTAAAATCGCCTGTCTCAGAATAGAAGAGGTCGAGGGCAATTCTGTCAACTGTCACATCCATATTTAGCCTAGTTGGCGTTAGGGACGTGACAGTTTTGCGTGGTATTGCCCCGTATCGTTATATAAAGCTCTGTTCTCGCTGTCTAGCTTCCTCCTCTTTGAGCAATCGATGATTTGAAAATAACTTACTTATCGTTAACTTAGATATCCATCTGATTGTTTCTCGTCCCGTCTCCTCTCCTCGCTCGTTTCAGGCTATAGGCTTCCCCATAGTAGGCTTTACTCACTGACTCGACTTTATCAAATTCACAGATTTCACTGGCTGAGTAGCAGCAAGCGAAATGATGGTTCCTGAAGCTCCTGAAGTAAATGCTGTTATCTAACCAACGAAACATTTAGCGCAGCTTTGAAATCTTACGTGAAAATCTAAATTAGGCTATTATGGTTCTGGGTCCGGATAGGATCACGTCACGGTCGGACTCGGATCATGGTCCACCATTTGGTGATCCCTGGTATACACCATACAACAAATATTGTTGGTGAGTTAATCATTTTGGCCATGTCATTTTTTTTTTACTTTTTGATGTATGTTCAGCCCATCTGTAAAATATCTTCATAAAACCTAGTGGAAATTTCGCCTCTATCATTTCTATGACAATGTGATTTTTGTAGCTTTGTAGCTACACAGTTTGATGTTAACTGTATAAGGTTGAATAATTTTAGTGCAATAGAGGCCTACCCTTTATAAAAAAGCCCACCAATAATGCTCACCACAATTGGAAATAATTTAAAATAAGAGAAAATTACCCCAGCTTCATGGATGTTTGGAACCTCCAGCCCTCGTAACAAAAGCCTTCTTGACCTTTCGGATTCCACAGCTGTCCATCCAAGAGAGCGTTCCACAGTGCATAACGTAGGCTGCAAATAAAAAGCAAAATCAATCTATCAGTGTGGTAATAATAGCTCTGAAACTGACACTTGCAGTCATTGATTTTGATTAGCTGAAACGTGTTCCTTTCTGTTGTAATTCCCAAGTTACACAAAGTTACACAAGGTTACACATCCTTGTGTACACATCCCTAAAAGAATGGTAAAAAATGAAGTTGTTACAAGCTGTGGCCAATGTTCCACTTACCATTGTGTGACAGTCTACATGAACTATTTATTGGTGTAGGGGTGTCTTTATAAAACCATCAACTGTGCATAAGTTAAGACAACCAGAGGAATACAATAAATCATCTGTTGGAAATTGATCTTAATGCCTCAATTAAAAAATTAGGAAAAACTCCAACCTTTAAACACACCAATATTCTTTGTGAATGAACCAGGTATCGTAAATTAATAAATGTTATTCCTTAAAATACAGGGGGGGCATAAGTAAAGGAACCCCTATGTTAAAATCCCATAGAGGCAGGCAGATTTTTTTTATTTTTAAAGGCCAGTTATTGAATGGACTCAGGATACTATGCATCCTGATAATGTTCCCTTGGCCTTTGTCATTAAAAGATAGATAGATAACCCCACATCACATACCCTTCACCATACCTAGATATATCATGGTTTTATATTAGGCTAATAGCTGGTTTGATTTGCATGCTACAGATTCTATTAATTGCAAAAGAAATGTTGACTGGTAAGTTATTCATGACTGCAGATGCTGACTTGCCTATTTCACGATCCCTCGACCGCTTATGCCTACTTCCCTGGTTTACCTGGGTTACAGAATGCCCTTTCACTCCTGTTACAATATGCTGTAATTTATAGCAGGTTAAACAAAAGTGAGAACATATTGTGGGAAAAAAATATACTTACCATTTTGTGCGCTGTTTGTTCAGCAATTTGAACTGATGGTCTAGCGTAGTCTTCCAGAGCTGCCGGCCTCTTTTCAGTGGAATTGAGCTGGAACCAGTTTAAACCAGTGGCAATAACGTTAACCGTCATCTTGACTGACATCCCAAAGACATTTTAAAATTCCGTGCATTTTGGCTACAGCATGGCTTAACACCATTCAAAACATACAGACTAAAGCTGTATAAGGCAAAGTAAGCTAGCAGCGTTAAAT
>NC_063195.1:1171644-1174144 GCF_017589495.1 Alosa alosa | reverse complement strand
ATATCTATATAAATAATCATATAGGCCAGCGTTATATATCTATATAGCACTATATAAATAATCATATAGGCCAGCGTTATATATCTATATATCTATATAAATAATCATATAGGCCAGTGTTATATATCTATATAGCACTATATAAATAATCATATAGGCCAGTGTTATATATCTATATATCTATATAAATTATCATATAGGCCAGTGTTATATATCTATATATCTATATAAATAATCATATAGGCCAGTGTTATATATCTATATATCTATATAAATAATCATATAGGCCAGTGTTATATATCTATATAGCACTATATAAATAATCATATAGGCCAGTGTTATATATCTATATAGCACTATATAAATAATCATATAGGCCAGTGTTATATATCTATATATCTATATAAATAATCATATAGGCCAGTGTTATATATCTATATAGCACTATATAAATAATCATATAGGCCAGCGTTATATATCTATATAGCACTATATAAATTTTCATATAGGCCAGCGTTATATATCTATATAGCACTATATAAATTATCATATAGGCCAGTGTTATATATCTATATATCTATATAAATAATCATATAGGCCAGTGTTATATATCTATATAGCACTATATAAATTATCATATAGGCCAGCGTTATATATCTATATAGCACTATATAAATAATCATATAGGCCTATATAGCACTATATAAATATCTATATATATCTATATAGCACTATATAAATTATCATATAGGCCAGCGTTATATATCTATATAGCACTATATAAATAATCATATAGGCCAGCGTTATATATCTATATAGCACTATATAAATAATCATATAGGCCAGCGTTATATATCTATATAGCACTATATAAATAATCATATAGGCCAGCGTTATATATCTATATAGCACTATATAAATAATCATATAGGCCAGCGTTATATATCTATATAGCACTATATAAATTATCATATAGGCCAGCGTTATATATCTATATAGCACTATATAAATTATCATATAGGCCAGCGTTATATATCTATATAGCACTATATAAATAATCATATAGGCCAGTTATATATCTATATAGCACTATATAAATATCTATAGGTAGCTATATAGCACTATATAAATTATCATATAGGCCAGCGTTATATATCTATATAACACTATATAAATTATCATATAGGCCAGTGTTATATATCTATATAACACTATATAAATTATCATATAGGCCAGTGTTATATATCTATATAGCACTATATAAATAATCATATAGGCCAGTGTTTCCCAAACTTTTTATCTAGGGACCCACTTTTTAAAAATGACGATCACGACCCATCTCACTCCAGATCTAACATGCAACCTGCATGCAATCATATTGTTTTAGGCCACAGGTTCTCAAACTTTTCTTGGGGGTATTCTCACATGCTACACAGTTGTCACTCTTAAGCATAGTAAGCTGTTCCTAAAGAGAAATGTTGTAGGCTACGTTGCGTTGCAGACAAATGGATCCATAACACTGTCAATTCCTATGTAAATATAGCAAGTAACTCAAGTCGTTATATTGTAGCCTATTTGTGGTTGTTTGATGTTGTGGCAAGCTATGGCTTTTGCACAACAGTCAAAAGATATTGCGCCTTTATTGTAGCCTAGTAGAGTTTGCAAGGTGGAAAACAAGAGGAACATGTTTAAAATGTCCATTTAAATAGTAGGCTAATATAATGCACTGTTGAGTGATTTAAATCCGAAATAATAAGGAATGTGAGGAGGTTGCTATTTACTTTAAAGAGTGCATCTACAATTGAAACTATCTACAGCCTATGACGCAAATTGAATAGCCATGTCTGGTATACGCATGTCTGCTTTAGTTTACTAGATTTTAATCGGTCAAGTTGAAGAGCTGGTGTCCGTTAATGTTTGTGCAAATAGGCTTATTCATGTCCCTTGCATTTTGCAACTGCGAGGTCCATGGCAGGCGCCCCACAGAAATGTTTAATTTTGTGAGTGAGATGTCCACGCTGTCCCTTCTGCGACGCGTTCTCCCCCCAGTTTCAGAGCTCTTCTAAATGCAAAATTGCACAAAGGGACGTGACTGTGGTAAACAAGCTATATCCTAATAGAAAACTGATAGCTTTTCTGCTATATCCTAATAGAAAACTGATAGCTTTTCTGCTATATCCTAATAGAAAACTGATAGCTTTTCTGGCTAAGTTAGGCCTATTAGACAACATAAATTGTGCTGATGACCCATATAAAATCTCCCACCCGTGGGTCGCGACCCAGACTTTGGGAAACACTGATATAGGTTACAGCTGTAGCATAGTTTACCACCTTCCTGTTTGGAGCTGGAGAGAGCTCAATATTGTTTTTTATATTGCTCATGTCACTATTTACATGAGCAATATAAAAAAATCTTTAAATAAGACTTGCGATCATATCATATTTTGGGGCAGCCGTGGCCTACTGGTTAGCGCTTCGGACTTGTGACTGGAGGGTTGCC
>NC_063195.1:1154144-1166644 GCF_017589495.1 Alosa alosa | reverse complement strand
TGTATTTGATCATTTGTCTGATGTGTGAAGGATGATCTGTAAATCATTTGTCTGAAGGCTTGAAGGGATCTGAGGTGTGAAGGATGATCTATATGGAATCATTTGTCTGAAGGAAGGATGATCTGTAGGGAATCATTTGTCTAAGGTGAAAGGATGATCTGTATGGAATCATTTGTCTAAGGTGTGAAGGATGATCTATATGGAATCATCATTTTGTCATTTGTGTGAAGGATGATCTGTATGGAATCATTTGTCTGAGGTGTGAAGGATGATCTGTATCATTTTTCATTTGTCTGAGGTGTGAAGGATGATCTATATGGAATCATTTGTCTGAAGGATGATCTGTATGGAATCATTTGTCTGAGGTGTGAAGGATGATCTGTCTGTAATCATTTGTCTGAGGTGTGAAGGATGATCTGTATTTTATCATTTGTCTGAGGTGTGAAGGATGATCTGTATGGAATCATTTGTCTGAGGTGTGAAGGATGATCTGTATGGAATCATTTGTCTGAGGTGTGAAGGATGATCTGTATGTGATCATTTGTCTGAGGTGTAAAATAACAACCTGTATTTGATCATTTGTCTGATGTGTGAAGGATGATCTGTAATCATTTGTCTGAGGCATGAAGGATGATCTGTATTGAATCATTTGTCTGAGGTGTGAAGGAGGATCTATATGGAATCATTTGTCTGAGGTGTATAAGTATGATCTATATGGAATCCTTTGTCTAAGGTGAGAAGGATGATCTGTATGGAATCATTTGTCTGAGGTGTGAAGTATGATCTATATGGAATCATTTGTCTGAGGTGTGAAGTATGATCTATATGGAATCATTTGTCTGAAGGATGATCTGTATGGAATCATTTGTCTGAGGTGTGAACGATGATCTGTATTTGATCATTTGTCTGATGTGTGAAGGATGATCTATATGGAATCATTTGTCTGAAGGATTATCTGTATGGAATCATTTGTCTGAGGTGTGAAGGATGATCTGTATGTGATCATTTGTCTGAGGTGTGAAATATGATCTGTATTTGATCATTTGTCTGAGGTGTGAAGGATGATCTATATGGAATCATTTGTCTGAAGGATTATCTGTATGGAATCATTTGTCTGAGGTATGAAGGATGATCTATATGGAATCATTTGTCTGAAGGATGATCTGTATGTGATCATTTGTCTGATGTGTGAAGGATGATCTGTATGGAATCATTTGTCTGAGGTGTGAAGGATGATCTGTATGGAATCATTTGTCTGAGGTGTGTGAAAATAACGATCTGTATTTGATCATTTGTCTGAGGTGAAGGATGATCTGAAGAGGTGTGAAGGATGATCTGTAATCATTTGTCTGAGGCTTGAAGGATCATTTGTCTGAGATATGAAGGATGATCTGTAATGATCTGTAATCATTTATCTGAGGTGTGAAGAATTATCTGTAATCATTTGTCTGAGGCATGAAGGATGATCTGTATGTGATTATTTGTCTGAGGCGTGAAGGATGATCTATATGGAATCATTTGTCTAAGGTGTGAAAGATGATCTGTAATCATTTGTCTAAGGTGTGAAAAATGATCTGTAATCATTTGTCTGAGGTGTGAAGGATGATCTGTATTTTATCATTTGTCTGAGGTGTGAAGGATGATCTGTATGGAATCATTTGTCTGAGGTGTGAAGGATGATCTGTATGTAATCATTTGTCTGAGGTGTGAAGGATGATCTGTATGGAATCATTTGTCTGAGGTGTGAAGGATGATCTATATGGAATCATTTGTCTGAGGTGTGAAGGATGATCTGTATGTGATCATTTGTCTGAAGGATGATCTGTATGGAATCATTTGTCTGAGGTGTGAAGGATGATCTGTATGTGATCATTTGTCTGAGGTGAGAAGGATGATCTGTATGGAATCATTTGTCTGAGGTGTGAAGGATGATCTGTATGTGATCATTTGTCTGAGGTGTGTGGTCATTTGTCTGAGGTGTGAAGGATGATCTGTATGTGATCATTTGTCTGAAGGATGATCTGTATGGAATCATTTGTCTGAGGTGTGAAGGATGATCTGTAATCATTTGTCTGAAGGATGATCTATATGGAATCATTTGTCTGAGGTGTGAAGGATGATCTGTATGGAATCATTTGTCTGAGGTGTGAAGGATGATCTGTATGGAATCATTTGTCTGAGGTGAGAAAGATGATCTGTAATCATTTGTCTGAGGTGAGAAGGATGATCTGTATGTGATCATTTGTCTGAGGTTTAAAATAACGACCTGTATTTGATCATTTGTCTGATGTGTGAAGGATGATCTGTAATCATTTGTCAGAGGTGTGAAGGATGATCTGTAATCATTTGTCTGAGGCTTGAAGGATGATTTGTATGGAATCATTTGTCTGAGATATGAAGGATGATCTGTAATGATCTGTAATCATTTATCTGAGGTGTGAAGAATTATCTGTAATCATTTGTCTGAGGCATGAAGGATGATCTGTATGTAATCATTTGTCTGATGTGTGAAGGATGATCTGTATGTAATCATTTGTCTGTGTGAAGGATAATCTGGTCTAAGGTGTGAAGGATGAATCTTTGTATATTATCATTTGTCTGTAATCATTTGTCTGTGTGAAGGATAATCTGTATATTATCATTTGTCTGAGGTGTGAAGGATGATCTGTATGTAATCATTTGTCTGTGTGAAGGATAATCTGTATATTATCATTTGTCTAAGGTGTGAAGGATGATCTGTATGTAATCATTTGTCTGATGAAGGATGATCTGTAATCATTTGTCTGAAGTGTGAAGGATAATCTGTATGGAATCATTTGTCTTTTCTTTTGACTTGTGTTTTCTTCTCAGACAATTTTGTTAACAATTATTTTACAGGTCATCAGAATGACAGATCCTCTGACTGGTGATCGACCTTCACTCCAGTCTCCTGTAGTCTTAGACCAGCCTCTTGTAGTCTTAAACCAGTCTGGTGTAGTCTTAGACCAGTCCCCTCCAGTCTTAAACCAGTCTCACCCAGTCTTAGACCAGTCTTCTGTAGTCTTAGACCAGTCTCATGTAGTTCTAGACCAGTCTCCTGTAATTCTAGATCAGTCTCCTCTAGTCTTAAACCAGTCAGGTGCAGTCTTAGACCAGTCTCCTCTAGTCTTAAACCAGTCAGGTGCAGTCTTAAACCAGTCTCCTCTAATCTTAAACCAGTCAGGTGCAGTCTTAGACCAGTCAGGTCCAGTCTTAAACCAGTCGGGAGCAGTCTTAGACCAGTCTCCTCTAGTCTTAAACCAGTCAGGTGCAGTCTTAGACCAGTCTCCTCTAGTCTTAAACCAGTCAGGTGCAGTCTTACAGCAGTCTCCTCTAATCTTAAACCAGTCAGGTGCAGTCTTAGACCAGTCAGGTGTAGTCTTAAGCCAGTCAGGTGCAGTCTTAAACCAGACAGGTGCAGTCTTAGACCAGTTTCCTCTAGTCTTAAACCAGTCTCCTCCAGTCTTAAACCAGTCAGGTGCAGTCTTAAACCAGACAGGTGCAGTCTTAGACCAGTTTCCTCTAGTCTTAAACCAGTCTCCTCCAGTCTTAAACCAGTCAGGTGCAGTCTTACAGCGCTGTCCTCCAGGAGTCTCGTCCAGCATCTCAGCTCAGGATGGAGGCTCAGTTAATGCTCCTGCTGTCACTGGCTGCTGCATCACTGGGCCAGTGACCTTCAACTTCAGTAAAGGTAGCTCTCTCTCTCTCACACTCAGACACACACACACACACACACACACACACACACACACACACACACAAGGAGAAGCGTAATTAGCTGTTACACTCAGTGCTAAGTACTGAGCAAGTCAAGTCAAGTCAAGTCAGTTTTATTTAGTATAGCACATTTAACATGCACAAAGTGCAACCCAAAGCGCTCTACATACAATACATTGACAAAAAACAAAAGACAATAAGACAAAAAATGCCAGACGGAGCGCCAGCGTTGACACCAGATGACAAAAACATTTTTTTAAAAATAACAAACACAAAAGATGCCGGACGGAGCGGCGTAGTCGCCAGCGTTCCCGTGACACTAAGACATACAAGACAAACAACACAGAAAATTGAAAATAAATAAATAAAATAATAATAATCATGTTAAAATTAGTCCAATTTCCAACCGGGCTGAAAAGTCCAAGGGCAATGATGACCATGCGAAACTGCCAATGCAAGACCAACAAAGATCTTTCACTGACCAACTCAGATTTAGCACTACTGGCAGTCTGGAGAGCAGAGCACCGGAAAGAACAACAGTCTGAAGTCATGATGGGCGATCTTCCTGCTGATCAGCAGCTCGGTGGCTTTAGCAAGACGTTTGTTGCTTCTCCCGACGTCGCCATCAGAGCTCCCCACGTTAGCACTCAATCCAGACTGCAGGCACCCAGCGCCAGAGGCTATAATGCTAATGTTAACGTTATGGCAGCTCGCAGGTCAGCCGCAGCTCGGTGGTCGTGGCTGCTGCAGATCTCTCGCAGAGTAGGCCCATTGCCCTGAGCAATCTTTCCGTCCAGACGAGTCCAGACAGAGGATGTGCAGCGTCAGATGGAAGAGGGCTAGCTAGTCAAGGCAAGCTCATCAGCCCAGTAGAATAGAAACTAACGTTACCGTTAGTTATCAGCCAGAAAAAAGGACCAAGAATAACACAAAAACTATCGAAAGTAACGTAAATAAAAGGTGAAAACATTTAACTTGACAAATAAATACAAAAAATAACAGAACATTACATAAAATTACGAACATTACATAAAAACAAACAAAAACATGATGCCAGACGGAGCGGCGTGTCTCACCAGCGTCCCCGTAACCTAGCACTGTAGTGTGGACTGATTCTTGTGTCATCCTTTCACCTGATAGAGAGCTGCAGAAAGTCTTCAGTTTCTCCTGCTCACTCATCTTCTCCTCACACAGAACACCCTGCAGATGGGACACAAGCCACACCTCAACAGCATGCTCCTCTCACCCAAGGTTAGTCAACGTTAGCAGAACGTTAGCACAACCTTTGCACAACCTACAGATAGGAAACAAGCCACACCTCAACAGCATGCTCCTCTCACCCAAGGTTAGTCAACGTTAGCAGAACGTTAGCACAACCTTTGCACAACCTACAGATAGGAAACAAGCCACACCTCAACAGCCTGCTCCTCTCACCCAAGGTTAGTCAACGTTAGCAGAACTTTGAAAACACACCAAAAACATACTAAAAACAATTTTATTAAGGGGCTCTTAATTTGTAAATCAGGCCCTTAATTGCACCTTAAATGCCATTCTAAGGCGGGAGTGTGAAACCCCTTAATCTTAAATGTAAGGTGTCTATTTGTTGTGATTAAGAGGGTAATTAAGATCAATTTAAGTATATCTTAATTTCATTTTAAGGTGTTAATTCAGGGATTGCTTGATTAAGGGGGAAATTAAGGGGGGTTTGAAAAAAGTAAGATGTAAAGTCAGTAGGCTTTTCTCCTTAATCGACCTTTCTACTAAATTTCTACTTAAAAAAAATAATTATAGAAGGGTTTTAAGGTCAAAAGTAATGCACTAATAAGAGATGCGATTAAGGGGTTTGGTTTCATAGTGTCAGTCTTAACAAACACCAGCCACGGTAGTCAATGTTAGCCAGCACCTGTGTTAGTTTACATCAGCCACCTCAGTGTAACTTACTCAAGGTAGTCAATTTTAGCCAGCACCTGTGTAAGTTAACATCAGCCAGTCTCAGTGTCACTTACCCAAGGTTACCCAATGTTAGCATTAGCCAAGAATATCTTGGCACGTCAGCTTTCTCCACCTAAGGTTAGCCAATGTTACCACATCAGTGTTAGCCAACACCTCAGTATAATTTATCCAGCGTTAGTCACCACCTTTACTTACCCAAAGTTAGCCAATACAGGGCTTCCAGCTGTCATGCATTGTGTGACTCATTCATTCGATTGGCTCCAGCAAAGTCCTTTTAGGCAAGTCCATCTAATAGCTAAATGTCAGCGAACATCAGCCACCTCAGTGTAAGTTACCTACAGTCATGACCTTTGAAGTTATAATACCGTGGATTGAAAGTATAGAAGTTATAATACTGTGGAAAGTATAGAAGTTATCGGAACGTCACATATTACCAACCACCACCTATGTCTAACCTTTTTTTCGGTTTTTGCTTATTTTTCGCTTGCTCTGTCATGACGAATGTTTGAGAAACTCCATCGCTACCTTTTTCTAGCCGGTGCCTGGCGTGTATGTGTATTTGAAGGCAGTAAAGCAATTCGTTACACTCGTTATACTTCCTGACACTGAGGCCGTCGGCCCGCCGGCCCACAGTTGCAAGGGTGGTTTTTCCGCTCACAGGCGCTAGGGGGAAGCGAGACGGCCACCATTCAACCCACGAAAAAAGTCATATAACCATTCCAATGACTCTAAAGCTGGTAAATGAAGGTAAATTAAGCTAAAAAACTTGCATATTAAGCTAAAAAACCTGCATAGTGTGCCTTTAATATTCATTTCTATACAAACTAAGACGGCGGATTCCTAAAGAAACGCAAGCACCCACACCAAACGTTTATCTAAAGAGCTGTAAACAGTGTTGTAAGACTGTGTGTACAAATCCGCTTGAAGCTCCAGTGGAATTTTGAATTGCGACGAGAATTCTCGGGCTAACTGTTGATGTGCCGTGAGAAAGGTTGGGAATAAGCACCCACCAGTGGGTGTACTACGAATCTCGATTAGTGGGTTGGCGAGGTATGTTGCGCTCAAAGCCAGGCTATGCTGTGACACGAAAGTGGATCTGTTTTAGTGTCGCTATATCACCATGGTATCTTATGCTGTCATCCAAACCTGGTCGGGAGGAGGTTATGTGCTAAGTTATTGCTCAAATCGTGTAATCTACCGCACACTGACCAATCAATTGTCTTAAAAACTAAGTTATCTCACGTGTAGGATTCTGTCATATATCTTACAGGTGGAGCTCCGCCTCTACTAACATTTTGGATCTCGAATGCACTTTAATAGTGCTGTGCATGCAAATATCCCACTATGGACGTGCATACAGTGGGTCCCAGTTAAAAATTGACACTTCATTCACGATCATGGTGAATTATGAAATGTAAGTACAACTGCAGCCGCTTGGGGGCAGCATAGTCCGCTGTGGAGTTCCATGGTCGAATCAGACGGCGCATTCGACAGCAAGGGCTGTGATTGGCCGAGTTTTCAGTGCGTTTCTCTGTGTTTTTAGCAGCCCCTGCAACATGCTAGTCCACTGTAGCCTAAGCCTTGTACATAATGTTAAACATAGTTTTGGATTCAGTGGCAAGATTTCTTGATTGTACAGTGTCTGTCTCTCAGTAATGTTTTAAAATGAGAGCTTCGTCAGCTGGCAGTAGGCTACTTTGTCGGTAGTCATGAGAAGTTCGCTTGCTAACAGAACATAAATATGCTGCCCAGAAACCTTGTGAATAGTTCTGATTTTTTTTACTACACTAACGAGGTTGAAATATAGACTTTGCCTACAGCATCTCCTTAACAGTAATGTTAACAAAATGACAGCATTCATATGACAAAGAAAAACGAATTCGGTCACTCAAGACTGTGCCACAGCAACCAGTGTAGGCTACAGTCCTACCCAATAGGCCTACTCGAAGCAGATAGCGTTGTCTGACGGTCGAGTGGGTTAATGCACGTATTTCCAGAACAGGTCTGCAACTTTCAGGCAGTTCTGAGTTCGAATCTAGGCAGGAGCAGAGCCATATAAAGGCCTAGGCCTATTGTTATCATTTTTTGCAAGGTGTTGCTCCTGGCAATACTTGTTTATAAGACGTTTGGTGATTAATTGATAGCTGTTTTGGGACCGTTAAACGTTCTTTATAATGAGCGCATCCGGGAGTAAAACGACTGTTACGGCGCTGTTACAACTGTAGGCTACAATGATTGCAATACAAAAAATATGCGGCGTGTTAGTTTAGTTAGTTTTGTGATGTTTTGCACTTTTGCCTCATGTATTTTCAGGTTTGAGGGCTTTTTGGCAAGATTGACCTTGGTTAGACTCTGCATATGTTATTTCTCCATTATGAAAAATAAAGTCAATTTTCGACACCGCGTCTGTTATTAGTTCAATAACAAGTGTTGCTTGTTAAAACATGTGACTAGTGAAACTCAAATGATTTTAGAAATATTTAGCCAAAGCCAAACAGTGTTAGAGAGGAGAGTTGCAGCTCAGATGTCTTCTTAATTTTTTTATTCTCTAGTAAAGGTGCAGAACATTATTAAACTTTGACTAACGTTTTAGATGTTCGTTAGTCAAAAACATCGACACATCGAAATGTTAGTCAAAGTTTAATAATGTTCTGCACCTTTTACTGAAGAATAAAGAAAATTAAGAAGACATCTGAGCTGCACCGGCCTCCCTCTCTAAAATATCTGTCCTGGCCTGGTTGCAACGGATTGTGGCCAAACGACAGAAGTGCGGAGAACCCTCCTTTGTCTACCAAAAAATGTTACTTTGTGCCCCGCGCTCCCCCACTGCTTGTGAAAGAAGAGGATGGGGAAGGGGGGCTTAACGTGAAAAGCTTAATGTCACAAAGCGGCGAGTCGTTTTAGGCTACAGGCCTTCATAATGGTAGGTTACAGGAAGTGGGGGGAGGGTATGGGATGACCAGAGCCGTCATCCATCGTCTTTCCAGGCACACAGCTCGTTATATAGCCTATCGACTGCCTTAACAGATAGGCTTTGCTCTTGGGTTTGGCCTTACAGCGAACTCAATGCTCTTGTTGCTTGCAGTTTGTTAAATAAAGCGATGCAGATTACATTATTTATTACTTTACACATAGCCAAGGCTACCGTCGGTGTATTTTAATAGTAGCCTAGTCTAATAAGCTACACCAGCTTGCCTTTAAGAGGGGAAATTCAATTGTATAGCCTATAACATTAGCTGAGTCACATATTTGGCCATATGGTGTTTATCATAGGCTACATCACGAAACCAAATAGTGTAACAAAGGCGAACACTTTAACAGGAGGAATTAATCATGAATCATTGTGCTGAACGGTATTTGTCAATGAGCAGAAACACACACGACATTCAAACTATTGATAAGATGTACTGGTCTGTATCTATAGGTTAACATTGGACAAATAAATGACACTGACTCGCCATATCCTGACTCAGGAATTTTTTTTTTCTTGCTTTGCCGCAAACTCAGCAATGAAATCATAGGCCAGTTTGCAGGTAGAATAACGTCTTTTTCATAGAAGGGAGAGCCCAGTCTCTCCTGTGACATGGAGGTGCGCAAATAGTTTTTAATAGCCTGTTCAACTTCGAAAAGCTCGTTATATAGCCTATCGACTGCCTTAACAGATAGGCTTTGCTCTTGGGTTTGGCCTTACAGCGAACTCAATGCTCTTGTTGCTTGCAGTTTGTTAAATAAAGCGATGCAGATTACATTATTTATTTCTGATTAATTGCATCTTTTGATGTATTTTGCAAAATTTGCTTGTTAGGCTGGGCTACTGTCAATGCCCTGTACAGGTCAATGTTCAACAATTGCTGGTGTAGGCCTAGGCTATTAATCAATTAGGGACTGTTCGTTATTTATTTAATTAAGGGGCTACAGGAGTTTTGGGAGCAAATAGTGTCAAAAAGACGTGACCCTCCCTCGCCAGCAAGATTTTTTCTATGACCCTCCAAAGTGATTGAGAAAAACGCATGACCCTCCCCAGTCCCAACAATTTATTGATGCCTTAGGCTACTGGGTCAATTTGGGAGCTTGCATATCTACTCCTTCCTTGAAATGCCTTGAAAAGGCTGTCGTTTGCACAATTTCACAAATAATCACCTTTTCAAACAAACCTGTCAACTTTTCCTGGTTTATCATGGATTTTAACTTTTTTTTAATCGCCTGTCTTAGGAGGAGCTGCAGGGCCGTCGCAAGGGGGATGGCTTTGCCCTGTGCGAACTTGACAGATGCAAGGCCCTTTTCACTTTTACGTTTGTATGAAATCATCAGATTACATAGCTTACTTTACACATAGCCAAGGCTACCGTCCGGTGTATTTTAATAGTAGCCTAGTCTAATAAGCTACACCAGCTTGCCTTTAAGAGGGGAAATTCAATTGTATAGCCTATAACATTAGCTGAGTCACATATTTTGTCATATGGTGTTTATAGGCTACATCACGAAACCAAATAGTGTAACAAAGGCGAACACTTTAACAGGGGGAATTAATTGGGCATGAATCATTGTGCTGAACGGTATTTGTCAATGAGCAGAAACACACACGACATTCAAACTATTGATAAGATGTACTGGTCTGTATCTATAGGCTAACATTGGACAAATAAATGACACTGACTCGCCATATCCTGACTCAGGAAAAAAAACATTTTCTTGCTTTGCCGCAAACTCAGCAATGAAATCATAGGCCAGTTTGCAGGTAGCCTAACGTCTTTTTCATAGAAGGGAGAGCCCAGTCTCTCCTGTGACATGGAGGTGCGCAAATAGTTTTTAATAGCCTGTTCAACTTTTGAAAAGCTTCGTTCACCCGATGCCAGTCACTGATCGCATTTCAAAGTTCGAAAGCTTCATCTTTCATCTTTTTTAAGTTTTAAGTGCAGTGGCCCCTATCTGCCCCTTTGGAATTATATCTCGAGCCTATTATAAGGTCCAGTGCGTTATGTCCTGGGATTCGATGTGCTCAAAAAAAGAAAAGAAAACACTTTTTATAGATGGTTATGAGGAGCAATGTGAGAGAAAAATTTGATGATCATTGATCGTTTTTGGGACGCAAGCCTTTTCCATAGGCGCCAGTGAAGGAGATTGAAGAATGACCATTTTTTTACGAAAATATTTCTTAACTACAAAAAACTCAGTGTCTAAAAAACTCAGTGTCATTCAGACTCAACCCTCTTGTTGTTTTATTATCTTTTTTTAGTTGTCGCTTGAACGCTGGTAAGCAGGCATGTTGCGGTTGCAATTTAAGTGAAATTTCTACAGTAGGCCTACAACATGCTGTTAGGCTGGGCTACTGTCAATGTACTTGTACAGGTAAATGTTCAACAATTGCTGGTGTACAGGTTATATAATCAATTAGCTAAATCATTTGTCCAGCTGTTTAAACATTTTTTCGTACTACATTCAAACGCAAAAGGGTTTTTTTTGCATTATTTTGAATATGAATCGCTCCAGTCTCAACAGCACGTACTTTTTCCACACGCTAAGTTCTAACACACATAGGCCTATCCCCTCTCGCTTTCTCTCTCCATCCCTGCACACGGTTGCTTTTTAAAGGAGCTGCACCATTTTACAACAATTGCATCTACATTTTCATATTAGAATGTTTTGTCAAGTGTAAGCTTAAACTACTGTGATCAATTTAAGTTCCGTGCCCCCGCTCGGCCATGGAAGCAGTAAGTCAGTCGCATCAAAAATAGTAGTGGCACCCAAGTGACACCTTGTGGTTGTTTGTGTCAACTGCAGTTTGTGCCATTTCTGCTGAGAAAATGGGGTGCGTGATTCATGAAGGAACCCGTCCAAACTTAACGGGGACCCACTGTACCATACAACAACTGATGACAATTTATTTATTTGATGTTAAAGGTTAGACACAAAAAATGACCGCAGTGTAGATTAAGCTATCGCTCATGAATGCGGAAGTAATTGTTTTTAAATAGAGGCAGTCTTGTGCGTCCCCACGTTACACGATTGGCCAACGTCATCCCAACACCGAGAACGCACACAGAAAGCCTAGTTTGACAAATATATAACATAACTGCTATCGTAGTATCACTTAACGTATACCCCTGAGTCAAGGCTTTGTCAAGCCTCGATATGTCTACATAGCTTAGATATGTCTAACGTGCTTCGTAGTATACCCTACAGGCCAGCACTAAACTCCGAGCATGGTAAACAAAATCAGATATTTCAGATATTTCAGGCAGTAAAAGCCCCGGTAAGAACCAAAATAGATTTTGTTCAAAATCTACACACCTATGGCTACTGAAAAATGTAAGGTTCATTTAGCAAATGTTTTTTTGAAGTAAAAAAAAAAGTTATAATACCGTGGTTTGAAAGCGTGAAGTTATAATACTGTGGTTTGAAAGTATAACATGTTCTCATCCCAGCTCTCCACTATTTTAAGAAATAGGTTACTCCTTAGCAAACCATAATGAAACAGTGCTTCACCATATCTGTGGATTAAGCCACACAGTCAACTCTAAGTAAGATAAACGAGGATGCTAATTGTTCTCAGCATTGCCAGCATTGTGTACAATGATTGTCACTTGGAGGAGACTTATAGATAACTAACGTTAGCATAGTTAGCTAACCGCTGCTAACGTGCTAGCATCGTCACGTCAGAAAAGCATGGGGCTGTGCACAGTAGTGTAACATTTATAAATTAATAAAGTTGAGGTGTTCTACAATGTAGGCTATGTTTCCTTTTTTTTTCGCAGTACCATGTCCCTTACATGACATGGGCCAGCGTCCTTGTAACATGCATGCAGCAAAGC
>NC_063195.1:1024144-1151644 GCF_017589495.1 Alosa alosa | reverse complement strand
CTGTATTACCTTATAAGAGCAGAATAAATATGGCTATGAATAACAATGTCAGTTGATATTATTTTAAATGTTGGTGACACTACATTAATAAGGAGAATACCAATAATAAACAATAATGTGAATGCAATATCAATGGGCAATAAATGCAAATCAACAAATACTATAACATACAATCAATGACTCAGAACAGCCTAAGTGCATGGTGAACAAATATGTCTTTACACCCCTGTTGATAGGTGCATGCAAAAACACAGAAAGCAGAAAAGGATTTTGTTTTTATAACACATGTAATAAGCAATGAACATTTGGAGATGTATTGTTTTGTTCTTCTAACATCAATAGTAGTTGTTCAGAGGTTGTAACATAATGATAAATACATGCTGCCTGTCACATTATGAATATATACCCTGTCTTGTCTTGCACATCAGAAGCAGCAGCACTATGCTATTACATCGTTCACCGTAGGGACTAGTATGAGGGAGACTGAGTTGCCAATCTCTCTTAACAGGCCCTGCATCATATCTACAAATATCTGTTCTGCTCTGCACAAACATAAGCAGGGTCTGATTTAGCGTGGCAGAGTGCTGATTGACAATAACATGGTTCCCTGCTGTGTTTGGTGGATTCCCATTGATGTTTTGTGCATTTCTGTTTGACTGTACATTTTATGTGTGGCATCTCATTCCTCAGTTGTCTAACATGTTTTCTGGCGGCCCACTGATTGCATTAGCAGCTGAAAGACCAACTTGTAACAAAGGTCCCAATTGTGGATACCCATTAACAGTCCTTGCGACCAATGACATCTGGATCAACTACAAACTTTTGATTGATTTTCAACAATGAACAATTAGTTCAGTGTAATATGTTCAGCTCTCTCCCATCTTAATAAGTCAACATTATATGATATGACCCTATTTTTACATTATAGCCTACATGTTATAGCCTAACCCTTTATCTATAGGTGACTGATGAGATTCATGTTAGCATATATTCATTGGCGCCACAATTAATATTGGAGCTATTTTCACTGTCGCAAACCAGACGTGCTTGGTAGCCCTAGTAGTCATAGGGCCAACATGAGACTTAAGCCCCGTGTCGTCATGACTTAGGTTAGCTTATGTTCTTACTATTGTTATTATCTGTAGGACATATTGTCTGTGGAACACAATTGTAGGCTAGGCCTATATTTGATTTTCAGTAAGCTTATATATCAATGATAAAGCTTTTTTACTTTTTTTTGGTGTAATTATTTTTTTTTTTTCTCTATGTAGGCTATTTTTTTTAATGTTACATTATTATTTTGTTAATACATGGAATAAATCACCACAAACACCGCGACTGTAGCCTATTGGCTTCTTCTGTAGCCTACCTGGCTTTGCGCAAAGCGTGGCTAACAACGCCCATAAAACAAGTGTAACCGTCGGCTCCTACTTAAACGAAGTTACAGCAGCTAATGGGCGAGGTGCAGTGAAATGGCGTCATCTGGTGGTCATACAATTCACCGCTATTAGACCCGAAGTGCAGAGAAGTGGATATTCAACCACGCCATCCTTCAGGTCGCAGCGAAACGTATGTGTACTTTATGTGCTGTGTCATGCTGCCATCTAGTGGTTGTGGAATATTTAACACCCATTATAGTTCTGGGAATAGATGTGCCCTCGAATAATTGTTGTACTTTGTTACAAATTATTTGGGTAATCCATCTGATAAATTGTATTTTTCTTTTTATACTTTGTAGCTTTATAAATTAAAGTGTATCATGAAGGTACCTTTTTCAATGTCATTACTCTGACATTCAACATTAGTTGACCATAAATTTGGGCAATGGGCACATTGTTAGGGGTTGACACTTTGCATAAGATTTCTCCACATTACTTGATCCAAATTCTGTGATTTTTGTTGTATAAATGTTGTACAATTATGTAGTTTCGTATCAAAGTGGAATGGTTGTTTTCATAAGTCAGCGGCGTTAGTTTGAGCACATAATTGACGTTTTGTTTACATGTGTTCAATGTAAGTCATTGGGAGCCGGAAATCCATAAATAGCGGCGTCCAAAGAATCTTTTGCCGGATAGCGAGACAGCGGTCGTAACGAGGGATCTGGAATGTTGGTTACCTAGCAACCAAGACATTGTCTATTGAAACGGGAACTATTTTTTGATGCGTAAGAACGATGTCGAAATTAACATTTTTAAACAATAATGGGGTGTTTTCAGATTATTTAGTTTGTACCGGTAGTAGAATTGTTGTATAAAAGCAATTTAGCACTTGTAATCGTGGGATTGGTCATGGCTACGGCCGAACAACACCCGTGGGAATATCCATGACCAATCCCAGTCTCACTCGTGCTATATTGCTTAATTGACTGACTCATTATGAACATATACATCATGGACCTTATGTTAAAAGAAATGAACAATTAAGGAACAGTATCTATATCATAATATATTTGTAGCAATTTCATAAGTAGATCACATATACAGCAATCATACTTTTCTTTACATTATTTTTTACAGTTTATTTATTTATAAGTAAATACTCAAGTATGTTTGTAATATTGTGAGGAAGAGATAAGGATATTCCCTGTGTTCGTTAGTGATTTTTGATTTGTATGAAGAAAGAGTGAGAGAGCCTGTTCCCTGTGTTTGTCGCTCATTGTCCTTGTCTTGGGAGTTATAGTACCATGCTCGTTGTCCTTGTCTTGGGAGTTATAGTACCATGCTCGTTGTACTTGTCTTGGGAGTTATAGTACCATGCTCGTTGTCCTTGTCTTGGGAGTTATAGTACCATGCTCGTTGTCCTTACTGCGCTCGTTGTCCTTGTCTTGCCAGTGGAAGTTAGATAGATAGATAGATAGATAGATAGATAGATAGATACTTTATTGATCCCCAGGGAAAATTCAAGGAGTTATAGTACCGCTCGTTGTCCTTGTCTTGGCAGCGGGCGGAGAGGAGGCGGTGGCGCGGTCGCTGAAGGCATCGTTGGCCCTGCAGTACGCGCGCATCTTCGAGGGCAGCTCCACAGAGGGGCGAGCGAGAAGGGTGGACGACGTCTACACGGAGCTCCTTGTGGTGGACGAGTACACAGGCGGAGCGCTAAGAGCTCACGAGGCTCAGTGGATGGAGCAGAACCACTCCAGGCGCTCCACATGCAGGTACGGTCCAGCCGGGTCAAGACCCAGAACCGCTCCACACGCAGGTACGGTCCAGCTGGGTCAAGACTCAGAACCGCTCCACACGCAGGTACGGTCCAGCTGGGTCAAGACCCAGAACCGCTCCACACGCAGGTCCAGCTGGGTCAAGACCCAGAACTGCTCCACATGCAGGTACGGTCCAGCTGGGTCAAGACCCAGAACTGCTCCACATGCAGGTACGGTCCAGCTGGGTCAAGACCCAGAACCACTCCACATGCAGGTACGGTCCAGCTGGGTCAATCTAGTCCTTTTTTTAAAATTAGTCTTTTTACTTTATTATTATGCTTCCTACTGCTTACCCGCATTTATTGCCTATTCTTTGCATGTGGAGAAATAACATCATCTCACATCATGTGACTTCAGCAGTTCCTGGATCCAGTGCAACGACATCTTCAGAGCCCAGCCCGATTCCCGTAAGGTTCTCACCCTGGGCGTGGCAGGTGTCGGGAAGACTGTCTCTGTTCACAAGTTCATCCTGGACTGGGCCGAGGGAAGAGCCAATCAGGACGTGGCGTTCTTGTTCCCGCTGCCGTTCCGCCAGCTTAACGTAAAGTCGAAGAGGAATCAGAGTCTCCTGGCGCTGCTGCAGCAGTCTTTCCTCGAGCTGAAGCAGCTGGACGCTCTGCCTGAGCGCACGAGTTCCATCCTGTTCGTCTTCGACGGGCTGGACGAGAGTCGCTTCCAGCTGGACTTGGACAAGGAGCTGATCAGCGACCCGACAGAACCGGCGTCGCTGGACGTGCTGCTTGCCTCGCTCATCTCCGGGCACATGCTGCCCGACGCGTACGTCTGGGTCACTTCTCGTCCGGCAGCAGTCAATCAGATCTCCCGGCACTTCCACCAGGTGACAGAGGTTCAGGGCTTCACAGATGAGCAGAAGGAGAGGTACTTTAAGAAGAACACCAGCGCACCCACGGCCCGTAGAATCATCGCGCACATGAGGAAGACAAAAACGCTTCACGTCATGTGCCAGTTGCCTGTGTTCTGTTGGATTCTGTCTGTAGTCCTGGAGGAGATGTGGAACAGGGAGGGAGAAGCCAAGGAAACTACAACTCCCAGCATTCCCAGCGACACTCCAACTCCCAGCACTCTCACAGAGATCTACACCCGCTTCCTGCTGTACCAGCTGGGTCGGCGCAGTCAGAAGACGGCCTCGTCGTCCAAGGGCCTCCTCGACCTGGGCAAGCTGGCCTTCCTCCACCTGGAGAAGAGGAAGTTGATCTTTGACACGGCGGACCTGCGATCTTGCGGCTTAGACGACGGTGAAGGCTCTGAATTCTCGGCCACCTGCACGCAGATTTTCAAGGAGGAGACCGCAGACCTGGAGAGCCGCCTGTACAGCTTCCTGCACCTCAGCCTGCAGGAGTACCTCGCTGCCCTCTTCGTGCTGCACGGCGATGACGCCGACGGGCGCCCCAGGCTTCGACTGCGCCGGCGCCTCCTCGGCAGATCCACCCTGGACGCGCAGAAGGCGGCGGTGGAGCGTGCGCTGCGGAGCGAGGACGGCCACCTGGACCTGTTCCTGCGCTTCCTGCTGGGCCTCTCCCTGGAGTCCAACCAGCGGCTGCTGCGGAGGCTGCTTCCTGAGCGCGGCGGCGCCCAGGTCGAGCCCGCGGACCACAGGATCGTCCAGTACCTCCACCGGACCATCCGTGAGCAGGCCGGCGCCGAACGCAGCATCAACCTGTTCCACTGCCTCAGCGAGCTGCGGGACGAGTCTCTGGTGCTGGAGGTGTCGCGCTGGCTGGACTCTGGGAAGTGCAGGCCTGAGGAGCTCACGCAGACGCAGTGGTCAGCGCTGGGCTTCCTGCTCCTCACGGCTGAGGAGACGCAGGTGGAGTTCGAGCTGCAGAGGTACTGGGGGAGCCACAAGGGCCTAAAGAGACTGCTGCCGGTGGTGAGGAACACCCAGCGAGCTCTGTAAGTGTGCTGCTCACACACACACACACCTGACCTGTGCTGCTCACACACACACACACACACACACACACACACACCTGACCTGTGCTGCTCACACACACACACACACACACACACACACACACACACACACACACACCTGACCTGTGCTGCTCACACACACACACACACACACACACACCCTGACCTGTGCTGCTCACACACACACACACCTGACCTGTGCTGCTCACACACACACACACACACACACACACACACACACACCCTGACCTGTGCTGCTCACACACACACACACACACACACACACCTGACCTGTGCTGCTCACACACACACACATACACACACACACACACCTGACCTGTGCTGCTCACACACACACACACACACACACACACACACACACACCTGACCTGTGACCTGACAGTTTCATAATCTCCCAGCATGCATCATTGTGACCTGACAGTTTTATTATCTCCCAGCATGCATCAGTGTGACCTGAGGCTTTTGTAATCTCCCAGCATGCATCAGTGTGACCTGACAGTTTTATAATCTCCCAGCATGCATCAGTGTGACCTGAGGCTTTTGTAATATCCCAGCATGCATCAGTGTGACCTGACGGAGGCTAGCTGCCTGCTTCTGGCCTCAGCTCTGACCTCAGGCCCCATCCCCCTCACCCTTCTGAACCTGAGTGACAACCCCCTGCTGGACGGAGGAGTAAAGGTCGTCTCCATGGCACTGGCAAAGGCAGAGTGTCCATTACATACACTCAGGTAAAATCAGAGTTACCCGCTACACACACATATGAGGGGCCGCCTAGGACAAAATTCATACTTACACACACTATCATAATCTTGCATATGGACCCTTTCAAGAGAGTTCCATTATCAGCATCATAGTTGGCCCCACAAGACTTCCTTTTTAACATTCCATATGTTATCTTAATGCAGAGGAAGTAGATTGGGGCCCAAATAGAACGTTCAAGCATTGTTTTTGTTTTTATTGATGAAAGGGTCCATACACCACTATACTCGTCATACACACTCAATATTAATAATGCTTCTATATGTATGTATGAGGGTATAGTCATGTATGTGAGAGAGTATAGTAGTGTATGTGAGAGAGAGTATAGTAGTGAATGTGAGAGAGTATAGTAGTGTTTGTGAGATGGTATAGTGGTGTATGTGAGAGAGTATAGTAGTATATGTGAGAGAGTTTGGTAGTGTATGTGAGAGAGTTTAGTAGTGTATGTGAGAGAGTATAGTAGTGAATGCAAGAGAGTATAGTAGTGTATGTGAGAGAGTATAGTAGTGTATGTGAGAGAGTATAGTAGTGTATGTGAGATGGTATAGTGGTGTATGTGAGAGAGTATAGTAGTATATGTGAGAGAGAATAGTAGTGTATGTGAGATGGTATAGTAGTGTATGTGAGAGAGAATAGTTGTATGTGAGAGAGAATACTAGTGTATGTGAGAGAGTATAGTAGCGTATGTGAGAGAGAATAGTATAAGTATAAGTATAGTAAGTATATATACTCTTTTGATCCCGTGAGGGAAATTTGGTCTCTGCATTTATCCCATCCGTGAATTAGTGAAACACACTCAGCACACAGTGAACAGAAGCTCACACTAATCCTGGCGCAGTGAGCTGCCTGCTACAACAGCGGTGCTCGGGGAGCAGTGAGGGGTTAGGTGCCTTGCTCAAGGGCACTTCAGCCGTGCCTACTGGTTGGGGGTTGAACTGGCAACCCTCTGGTTTCAGGTCCGGAGTGCTAACCAGTGGGCCACATAGTAGTGTATGTGAGAGAGAATAGTGGTGTATATGAGAGAGTATAGTAGTGTATGTGAGAGAGTATAGTAGTGTATGTGAGAGAGTATAGCAGTGTATATGTGAGAGAGTTTGGTAGTGTATGTGAGAGTATAGTAGTGTATGTGAGAGAGTATAGTGGTGTATGTGAGAGAGTATAGTAGTGTATGTGAGAGAGTATAGTGGTGTATGTGAGGGAGTATAGTAGTGTGTGAGAGAGAGTTTGATTGAAACGGAATTCAATTTCAATTCAATTTATTGTGCTTATAGATGCCAAAACATAACACATGTATCATGGCGCTTTACAGAATGTAGGCAATCAGAGAAAGAAGGGAAGAAAGGAAGAAAAGAAAAGCAAGAGAGGCCCATGGGTAACCGGGGTAACAGGGGCGAGAGAGAGAGAGAGAGGCCCATGGGTAACAGGGGTAACAGGGGCGAGAGAGAGAGAGAGGCCCATGGGTAACAGGGGCGAGAGAGAGAGAGAGAGAGAGAGGCCCATGGGTAACAGGGTAACAGGGGCGAGAGAGAGAGAGAGAGGCCCATGGGTAACAGGGTAACAGGGGCGAGAGAGAGAGAGAGGCCCATGGGTAACCGGGTAACAGGGGCGAGAGAGAGAGAGAGAGGCCCATGGGTAACCGGGTAACAGGGGGGAAAAACTCCCTAGAATTGGAGATATATATAGGAAGAAACCTCGAGCAGATCCACGACTCAAGGGCCTGACCCATCTGCCTAGGGTCAGTACATGACAGTAAGGTCTGTATACATGACAAATGCATATGATAGTCGGGTGTAGAGAATAAGACATGTTGTTAAAAGCACTTGAGCTGAAAGTTACAAGAGGTGGGATGATTACGTATCCGTTATGGTAATTTATTATTCCTGATTTAGTGACAGAAAGTTCAATAGTCCAGCGTTGGAATTGTCCAGGGGAAGGGAGTTGTCATAGGCAGGTGGTGGGTCGCTAGGCTGTATGGGCCAGGAGTCCAGATAGGGGGACAGTAATAGGGCAGTCGAGGATGGGACTTCAGGTGAGATGGGTGAGAGGAGGGCCAAGCACACGGATGGTTGATGACTGGTGATGATATACCTCACAAGTGAGGTACAGTAAGGGGGAAGAAAGAGAGATGTAGAGTGGGTTAGTATTACTGAAAATCAGAATGGTTAATGTCAATAAGTAATCAGTGGTACTATATGTTGTTACAGTATACCATGGTGAGAGAATAGGCAAGAGAGGGAGAGTTGAGAGAGAGAGAAGGAGAGAGAGGCGAGGGGGTTGTACGGCGTGACACATGAAAAGTCCATGACAGCACTATGCTATAGCAGCATAACTAAGGCATGGTGAGGGGTAGTCGACACCAGCGCAGGTATGGTCAGTGACCACCATCGCACGCGTGACTCAGCAGGGTGGTCCATTCCAAAAAACCCTGAGGTGGGTGAATTTCCACGCACCATACCTAACTATGGGAGGCAGTGAAGAGGTATGTTTTAAGTCTAGACTTAAACATAGGGAGGGTGTCTGCTAGTCGAATTGAGGTAGGGAGATTATTCCAGAGGAGGGGTGCGCGATAGCTGAAAGCTCTGCCTCCTACTGTAGTTTTTGAGATTCTTGGAATTACAAGAAGGCCAGTATTCTGTGATCGTAGCGGTCTGGGTGGGTTATATGGGACTAGGAGATCTTTAATATATTCTGGTGCCTGGCCATTAATGGCTTTGTATGTTAGAAGTAATATTTTGAAGTCAATGCGACTTCTAACAGGCAGCCAGTGTAGAGATGCCAGGATAGGGGAAATATGTTCATATTTTTTAGTTCTAGTGAGTGTGCGAGCAGCTGCATTTTGTATAAGCTGTAAGCTCTTTAGACAGGTGTTATTGCAGCCAGCGTATAGAGCATTGCAATAATCAATCCTTGAGGTGACAAAAGCATGGATTAATTTATCAGCGTCTGGTAAGGATAAAGACTTCCTTATCTTTGAAATGTTCCTTAAGTGATAAAATGAAGCTTTGGTAATCTGTTATGTGATTACTTAGTGATAGGTCTTGGTCAATTGTAACTCCTAGATTTTTAACACATGTGGATGAGGATAGTCGAAGATCAGTAAATGTAGCCTGTGATGAGGATAGGATATCCCTCATCTTTTTAGGACCTAAAACCATGACTTCTGTTTTATCGGAGTTCAAAAGCAGGAAATTATTTGTCATCCATGTCTTTATGTCTCGTATACATGTGTCAAGTTTGGCTAACGGAGTCAATCTGTCAGGTTTTATGGAAAGGTATGGTTGTGTATCGTCTGCATAAGAATGAAATTTAATGCCATGTTTCCTAATTTCTGAGCCTAGAGGAAGCATATAGAGAGAAATAAACAGGGGCCCTAGTACTGAGCCTTGAGGCACCCCCATATTTTACAATAGTCTGGGTAGATGGTTTATTGTGAACCTGTACAAATTGTTCATGGGTTAGAAAGGTATGATCTAAACCAAGCGAAAGTGCTGAGTCTTTAATGCCTATCGAATGTTCAAGCCTGTGGAGTAGTATGTTGTGGTCTATGGTGTCAAAGGCAGCACTGAGGTCCAGGAAGACCAATATTGATATATGTCCATTATCGGCAGCGATGAGGAGGTCATTAAAAACTTTAACTAAGGCTGATTCAGTACTGTGGTGAGCTCTGAAACCAGACTGATATAATTCTTGGATTTTATTCATATGCAAGAAGGTACCAATTTGTTTGGACACTATTTTTTCTAGTATTTTTTTGACAAAAAGGGAGATTAGATATAGGCCTATAGTTGGCCAGGTTGTTAGGGTCAAGGGTAGGCTTTTTTGAGGATGGCTTAATGACAGATAACTTAAACGACTGTGGGTATGCCCTGATGGCATTCTTTATAATCCAACGAATCTCAAGGAGAGCAGTCTTCAGAAGATGGGTAGGAATACGATCTAGTAGACTAGTTGTAGATTTGATGAAGAGATTGTGGAAGTGAGGTCTAATATGTCAATAGGTGTAAATGAATTCAACGTTGTTCGTCTCATCTGTGAGTCAATTATGTTTTCGCCACCGCTCAACAATGGAGTATGAATATTTGGTGAGACTGATTGGTTATTAATCTTATCTCTAATTGTTTCAATTTTGTCATTGAAAAAATTCATGAAGTCATTACTGTTTAGGCAAATAGGGATAGATTCGGGTTACTTCCAGTGTGGCTCTTCGTCCAGGGAAATTGTGGTAAAGAGAAATTTTGTATCGCTTTTTTGTTTTCTTCGATCAGCAAGGAATAGTAGGTTGACTTAGCCTCGTTGAGTGCTTTTTGTAGGTGATAAGGCAATCTTTCCATGCTTGGCGGAAAACTTCCAATTTAGTGGTACGCCATTTTTGTTCAAGTTTACGCTGTTTGTTTGAGTGTTTTTTCTGTGTGGTATACCATGGAGCACGCCTACTTGTTTTCTCATTCTCTCTTTTTTAGTGAATCAAGGGTTGCTAATGAGTTCATCACATTATCAGTAAACAAGTCGACCTCGGGCTGGATTAAGGGATGGATAGGCTACCACATGAGTCTGAATGGGGCTTCTGATAGGCTACCACATGAGTCCGGGATGGGCTGGATTAAGGAAAGGGCCTTCTGATAGGCCTACCACATAGGCTACCACATGAGTCCGGGATGGGCTGGATAGGCTACCACATGAGTCCGGGATGGGCTTGAAGGGAGTCCTGGGGCTTCTGATAGGCCTGAGTCCGGACATGAGAGTCCGAATAGGGAGTCTTCTGATAGGCCTGAGTCCCATGGGGCTTGGATAGGCTACACATGAGTCCGGAATTAAGGGATGGGCTTCTGATTGGCCTACCACATGAGTCCGGAATAGGGCTTCTGATTGGCTACCACATGAGTCTGGAATGGGGCTTCTGATTGAGTCTGGGCTGGACCACATGAGTCCGGATGGAATGGGGCTTGATAGGCCTACCACATGATTGGGGCTTGACTACCACATGAGTCCGATGGGCTGGATTAAGGGGGGCTTCTGATTGGCCTACCACATGAGTCCGGGATGGGGCTTCTGATTGGCTACCACATGAGTCCGGAAAGGGCTTCTGATTGGCTACCACATGAGTCCGGAATAGGGCTTCTGATTGGCTACCACATGAGTCCGGAATAGGGCTTCTGATTGGCTACCACATGAGTCCGGAATGGGCTTCTGATTGGCTACCACATGAGTCCGGAATGGGGCAAGCGTAAGCGAAATCTTTTCTAGAAAGCCTGCATTAGTTTTTTAAGCCGCGGCTGTAGTATTCAGCTAAATTAGTTTTTTCAGATACGCCGCGGCTGTAGTATTCAGCTAAATTAGTTTTTTCAGATACGCCGCGGCTGTAGTATTCAGCTAAATTAGTTTTTTCAGATGCCCACGCTGTAGTGTTCAGCTAAATTAGTTTTTTTCAGATGTCACGCCTGTAGTATTCCAGCTAAATTAGTTTTTTCAGATACATGCCGGCCGTAGTATTCAGCTAAATTAGTTTTTTCAGATGCCGCGGCTGTAGTGTTCAGCTAAATTAGTTTTTTCAGATCAATTGTGCTGTAGTATTCAGCTAAATTAGTTTTTTTCAGATGCGCGGCTGTAGTATTCAGCTAAATTAGTTTTTTCAGATACGCCGCGGCTGTAGTATTCAGCTAAATTAGTTTTTTCAGATACGCCGCGGCTGTAGTGTTCAGCTAAATTAGTTTTTTCAGATACGCCGCGGCTGTAGTGTTCAGCTAAATTAGTTTTTCAGATCGCCCTTGTGTAGTATTCAGCTAAATTAGTTTTTTCAGATACGCCGCGGCTGTAGTGTTCAGCTAAATTAGTTTTTTCAGATACGCCGCGGCTGTAGTATTCAGCTAAATTAGTTTTTTCAGATACGCCGCGGCTGTAGTATTCAGCTAAATTAGTTTTTTCAGATACGCCGCGGCTGTAGTATTCAGCTAAATTAGTTTTTTCAGATACGCCGCGGCTGTAGTATTCAGCTAAATTAGTTTTTTCAGATACGCCGCGGCTGTAGTATTCAGCTAAATTAGTTTTTTCAGATAAGCCGCGGCTGTAGTGTTCAGCTAAATTAGTTTTTTCAGATAAGCCGCGGCTGTAGTGTTCAGCTAAATTAGTTTTTTCAGATAAGCCGGCGGCTGTAGTATTCAGCTAAATTAGTTTTTTTTCAGATAAGCCCGCTGTAGTATTCAGCTAAATTAGTTTTTTTCAGATAAGCCCTGGCTGTAGTGTTCAGCTAAATTAGTTTTTTTTTAAGCCGCGGCTGTAGTATTCAGCTAAATTAGTTTTTTTCAGATAAAGCCGGCTGTAGTATTCAGCTAAATTAGTTTTTTCAGATAAGCGAGTATTCAGCTAAATTAGTTTTTTCAGATAAGCCGCGGCTGTAGTATTCAGCTAAATTAGTTTTTTCAGATAAGCCGCGGCTGTAGTATTCAGCTAAATTAGTTTTTTCAGATAAGCCGCGGCTGTAGTATTCAGCTAAATTAGTTTTTTCAGATAAGCCGCGGCTGTAGTATTCAGCTAAATTAGGTACTGCATGTTGTAATGTCATTGTAAAAGTAATTAGATGGTGGTCAGTTAAGGTCGGGTGTTGTGGCAAGATTGTTAACTGCTCTATGTTTATGCCGTATGACAAGACTAGATCAATAGTATGGTTATGTCGGTGCGTGGGTGAATTAACATTTTGGCAGAACCCGACATGGTCAATTAGGGATTGAAATGCAATTGTGAGACAATCATGCACATTATCCATATGGATATTAAAATCACCCAATATAAGTATTTTTTCTGTTTGGATAGTTAAAGTGGAAAGGAAATCAGAAAACTCCTCTAAGAATTCAGTGTAGGGGCCAGGGGGTCTGTACAATGTGACCACAGTTACAGGCTGATCAGTTTTCCAGTCTGGCGGTAAAAAATTGAGGACTAGAACTTCAAAAGATTTAAACTTGTGTGTGAGCTTGGGAGATGTGAGAAGACTAGATTGATAGATTGTAGCTACTCCACCTCCCCTGCCAGTGTGGCGTGGTACATGATAATTCAAATGGGAGGGAGGTGTAGACTCATTTAATGGAAGGTATTCATCTGGTTTAAGCCAGGTTTCAGTAAGACACATAACATCTATATGATTGTCAGTAATAATTTCATTAACCAGGGCAGTTTTATTTGACAGTGATCGAATATTAAGTAAAGCAAGTGTAAGTTGCGTTTTGGAGGAATTTGCTTCACCGAAGAAGTTTTTATCGTAATAAGATTGCTACGAATGAGTTTAATTTATCAGTTCCTGATTGGTTTGTCAATGTCACTTCTCTCTAGCCAGCCAATTAAAATCAAGGAAAGGGTGGGACCTACACTGTCAACAATGTTCGTAGTGGCAGAGAAAAACTCAATCAGCCAAGTCCTATGTGACTAAATATTGAACTACTAATGCAAACCGAACGCAAATTGCAAAGCCATGATGCCAAATGAGCTCCTTTTTGTCTGTCGAAGTCATATTTTAGTGAGCTGAGCCCTGAACGATTGTTGCCATTTCAGTTGCCCTGTAGTCTATAGTTCTGTACTCAGATAAGGGAGGAGTCATGGTATTTCTTCTCTTTACAGGCTGACTGATGTCGGATTAAGTGGGGAGGGGTGTGACCCTCTAGTCTCCGCACTGAGATCAAAGTCCACCCATCTGAGAGAGTTGGACCTCAGCAGGAATTACATCAGAGACTCAGGAGCCAATCAGATTGCCTTGTTCCTGAAAGACCCATCCTGCAAGCTGGAAAAGCTTTGGTGAGAAATCAATCAATCAATCAATCAATCGATTGATCAGATTGATCAGTTAATGAATTAATAAAGTAATCTACTACTTATCAGTCGGTCAACATGCCTGTATATTTGTCCTTTTATTGATCTTTTGATCCTGAAACAATGATGCGTTAGCCTGGGTAAGAGCAGACCATTTCTCTATTGATCTTTTGATCCTGAAACAATGATGCGTTAGCCTGGGTAAGAGCAGACCAATGATGCGTTAGCCTGGGTAAGAGCAGACCAATGATGCGTTAGCCTGGGTAAGTGCAGACCAATGATGCGTTAGCCTGGGTAAGAGCAGAACAATGATGCGTTAGCCTGGGTAAGAGCAGACCATTTCTCAATTGAAGTATGGGTTTGGACCCTAACAAAAGGGTTGTTCTTCTAATAAAAGACCGTCCAGGGGTGTATTTGAAGTGTATTCCGAGTGTATTCCAAAACACTGTCCAGGGTTGTATTTCAAGAGTATTCCAAAACACTGTCCAGGGTGTATTCCAGAACACTATCCAGGAGTGTATTCCAAGTGTATTCCAAAACACTGTCCAGGGGTGTATTCCAAGTTGGTGGTTTAGTTGCCACCAACTTGGAATCATGGCCAGCTCATTCAATGCAGACACAGCTGAACAACGACAGCCATTGTTTGTTTACAAAAGTGCCTCAATGCCTCAGTGCTCCACTGTCTGTCATCTTATGAAGCCACTTTTGGTGGAAATGATTTGGAATGCTCCGCCAGAGCAAATAAGGTGAAATGTCTATAGGTTGAGTGGCTGTAATGTATGTGTCTCTATAGGTTGAGGGGCTGTAATGTATGTGTCTCTATAGGTTGAGTGACTGTAATGTATGTGTGTCTATAGGTTGAGTGATTGAAATGTTTATGTCTCTATAGGTTGAGTGACTGTAATGTATGTATCTCTACAGGTTGACCGACTGTGGGATTCGGGAGGAGGGTGGAGCTGCGCTGGGTTTGGCCCTTTGCTCAAACCCCGCCTATTTGAGAGTGATGGACTTGAGCTCCAATCAGCTGCTAGACCTGGGGGTTAAGCATGTGATGACATCACTCGGTGATCAGCAATGCAAACTACAGAGGTTGAGGTGATCAACATATCACATGAGCAAAAAGACATCTAATAGACAGTCTAAACACATGGTGTTAATACAAATAAGTGGACATTTAAGGCGAGACACGGCAGGTGAAAACATTATATTGTGTCTACTCGCGCCTGTATATTTCTCCTAACCTTGCATGCACTCTCGCGACCGTGATCCAAAACATATCATGTGTACTACCGTTGGAAAGCTCTTTTTTCCCTGTATCTCCCTATGTGATCCATATATGGACACTTCCTTTGTATCAGCAACAAATTGCGAAAGTTCAAAGGTGAGTTCTAGGCTGAGAACGGAATCTCATTGGCTGTCTTTCAAGGCTGTTTTCTCAAAATGAGTTTCCTCTCCCACTCTGAGCTCGAAAACTCCACTTCAGAAGCACTTACATACACCACACTTTCTAGACTTATGCCTTACTATATTTAGAATATTTTTACAGAGGGGTTTGTTGATATATTATTCCTAGCCTGACTTAGATGACATTTTTGCCTAAAACATGGCAATTGACAGCATATTCTGATTTACAGGATAACAAAAGTAGATATTCATAAATCACTCTGTCATTTCCCCCATCTCATATCTGAACACAACGAAAACATCGTTTTGAACCTGGCTGTATCTAATGCTCAATTTTCGTGTTTCGTGTTTTTTTTGGGGGGAAGCCGTAGCCTACTGGTTAGCGCTTCGGACTTGTAACCAGAGGGTTGCCGGTTTGAACCCCGACCAGTAGGCACGGCTGAAGTGCCCTTGAGCAAGGCACCTAACCCCTCACTGCTCCCCGAGCGCAGCTGTTGTTGCAGGCAGCTCACTGCGTCGGGATTAGTGTGTGCTTCACCTCACTGTGTGTTCACTGTGTGCTGAGTGTGTTTCACTAATTCACGGATTGGGTATATACTTATACTTATACTTTAAAATGTATGCAAATTAGCGCATATTTAATCAGATAATGGCTAATTTGAATATGTAAACATTAAATTACAGAAACTTGTAATACATTTTCTCATATTAATGTAAGTAATCAACTTGGGAATCTGCTTGTTAAAAATGTTACCCTATTCACCTGTTGTGTCTTGCCTTAATAGAGTGTGAACATATGGAGTTAACAACAAATAACAGGACTGTGATGTGAGCTGTTTTGAGCTGTTTTATGCTGTATACATATATATATATATATATATGTGTGTGTGTGTTCAGTCTAGTGAACTGTGGTCTCAGTGATGTGAGTTGTGGTGCCTTGGCGTCAGCTCTGCAGTCCAACCCTTCACACATGAAAGAACTGGACCTCAGCGAGAATCCAGTAGGAGACCAGGGGATGAAACTCCTCCGAGACATTCTGACACATCCGCAATCCCACCTGGAGAAACTCAGGTAGAGACATACTGACACATTTGCAATCTCACATACCTGGAGAAACTCAGGTAGAGACATACTGACACATCTGCAATCTCACATACCTGGACAAACTCAGGTAGAGACATACTGACACATCCGCAATCCCACCTGGACAAACTCAGGTAGAGACATACTGACACATCCGCAATCTCACCTGGACAAACTCAGGTAGAGAGTGGCACATGCTAAGGTATATATTATTCATAAATGTCAAATTTTGCAGAGATGTAGTTAAATCTGCTTTACATTGTGAAAACATAAAAAGGTGACAAAACACTGTTGTGTTCTCACAGCAGTATTACCCAATCTAAGAAAACCTTTGTACCTGTGTGCTTAGTGTTAGCAAATGATAAAACTATTGCAAAGCAGACTTGGCTCCCACCAATGAATTGCTAAATAACTGTGTTTTTGAGGGGGGGGGGTCTAGTTTTAGCTCTAGATGGGGTGGGATAGGGGGACAATAATGTCTGTAGATTTGTATGACTTGATGTATCTGTACTGTATACTGTAAATATGTTGTCTGTATTTTATTGCGCCATCTATCTGCCCAGAGACTACAGGCGGAAGCAATTTGCTACAACCTGGCACAAGACATCTATTGATGTTTTTTGTGCACTGTCCCTGTTCAAATAAATTAATTTATACCATGGTCTAGGTTGAAAAGGGTGTCATTTAAAAAGTGATATACTACACCTATGAAGTAGATCTGGTAAAAAAAAAATTTAACCGCCGTTCCATATCAATGTTTATGAATGGTAACTATAACAACGATATTAGGACGACGGTTGAGCCTGGAGGCAGGCTTCGCAACAATGGAATCAACTGTAAATAGCTGAAAAAACTAACGATTTTAGACTCATTTACCAAGTGACCATGTTATAAACGGGATAATGCCCTTTGATGTGTCCATTATCAGAAATAAATGGACTTCCGCTTCGCGTCGGACGGTTCACGCCTCCGCGTCGTCCATTTATTTCTGATAATGGACACCTCGTCGGGCATTATCCCTTACTACAATTACAATTGCTGGCTGTGACATCAGAGAAGGATGAACCAATTAGATAATTTCTGCTGCTGTGACATCAGAGCAGGATGAACCAATCAGATAACTACTGGCTATGACATCAGAGCAGGATGAACCAATCAGATAACTGCTGCTGCTGTGTGTCCTGTCAGACTGCGAGACTGCGGCATCAGAGAAGGGGGAGTGTCTCTGACGTTAGGCCCCGCCCCTCTGAGAGAGCTGGATCTGAGCAAGAACCTCTGTGCTGACTCCGCCCTCCTCCAGCTCTCCACAGCTCTGCAGGAGCACCTATACAAGCTCCAGATACTGCGGTGGGTAGCCTGACCAATCAGCACCTTTAAGGTGAGAGGCCTGACCAATCAGCACCTTTAAGGGTCAGAGCAATTAGCACTTTTTAGGGTGAGTGACCTCAGACTAAACAATCAGCACATTTTAGGATTAGTTGTGTGTGTGTGTGTGTGTGTGTGTGTGTGTGTGTGTGTGTGTGTGTGTGTGTGTGTGTGTGTGTGTGTGTGTGTGTGTGTGTGTGTGTGTGTGTGTGTGTGTGTGTGTGTGTGTGTGTGTGTGTGTGTGTGTGTATTTTTGATTGTTCTCATTCTGTATTAGTGGTTTAAGGGTGTGGAGGTCCAGTTCACTATGTCGATGGTCTTTGGCCAGAGCATTGCATTTGAACCCTATCTTTCTGGCATTGGTGTGTGTGTGTGTGTGTGTGTGTGTGTGTGTGTGTGGTTGTTATCTCTCTACCTGTAGGTTAGGAGTCTGTAGGTTCAACACAGCTGGTTGTGGGGCGTTGGCGAGAGCGCTGCGTTTGAACCCTTCCTTCCTCCAAGAGCTGGACCTGGGCCGCAACAAGGTGGGGGACTCTGGGCTCCAGCTGCTGTCCATGGTGCTGAAACAGCCACAGTGTTCCCTCAAGAGACTAAGGTAAGACACATGAGACACATATGAGATATACTATATGATTTCCTCTGCTAAGGTGAGACAAATGAGACACATAAGAGACATGCTGTATGGTCTGCTCTGTTAAGATAAGACACATGAGACACAGGACCTGCTTTGCTACAGTGAGACACATGAGACAAAAATGAGATATGTGACCTGCTTTGCTACAGTGAGACACATGAGACCAAAATGAGATATGTGATCTGCTTTGCTACATGAGACCCAAATGAGACATGCTGTATGATCTACTCTGTTAAGATAAGACACATGAGACACAGGACCTGCTTTGCTACAGTGAGACACATGAGACAAAAATGAGATATGTGATCTGCTTGGCTAAGGTGAGACACATGAGACAAAAATGAGATATGTGATCTGCTTGGCTAAGGTGAGACATGTTAGACAAATACGGTTGTCTCTACCAGAGCCCGTCTACGGAGAGCATGTTCACTTCCTGTTAAAGGAAAATTCCGGTATTTAGTGCTTTGAGTCCCTTTTCTGGTTTGTTTTGGATGAACTAGAGTGGTGGACACCGAAATTTTGACGATTGGTCCTGTCTTGACTTTTCTGACTCGTTTTGAATCGCCTTTGACTAGAACAGAGTGGTGCAACAGGCATGCTCAAACATGTCCTAAAACAACCCTTAATGTTCGTTTTCAAAACTGTGCAACTCACCGAGTGGTTAGTGGTGTTCGTTGATTATTAAAATCAAAAATATCGGCGCAATGTATGATTTCCAGCCCTCTTATTTGCTATTGTGGAACTATTTTTTCAGACACCTCACAACCGCGTATAAACTTCCGCTCAATATTTGAGCCTGAAGAATAGTGGTGCAGTAATATCAACGTGCAATGAGTCTTCCAACAGAAATCAATGGGATTTTACAAAATCCCAAATAAAACATGACAGAAACTGTATTTCGCTATGCTACTTGTTTTGGAACATCAACGAACACCACTAACCACTCGGTGACTGTTCCTATGTCAAACATACTCCTAAATTCGCACCCTTTCGTTCTGAGAATTTTCATGGATGCATCTGTGGATCCTTACATGTACAAAAATACTCATAATCCTCTGTGTTGACATGCATCGAAGCAGTGCCCCTACTGAAACAGATAAACAGATGCAGCGCCCTGCTGAAACAGATAAACAGATGCAGCGCCCCTACTGAAACAGATAAACCAGATGCAGCGGCCCTACTGAAACAGATAAACAGAAGCAGTGCCCCTACTGAAACAGATAAACAGAGCCCCTACTGAAACAGATAAACAGATGCAGCGCCCTACTGAAACAGATAAACAGAAGCAGTGCCCCTACTGAAACAGATAAACAGAGCCCCTACTGAAACAGATAAACAGATGCAGCGGCCCTACTGAAACAGATAAACAGAAGCAGTGCCCCTACTGAAACAGATAAACAGAGCCCCTACTGAAACAGATAAACAGATGCAGCGCCCCTACTGAAACAGATAAACAGATGCAGCGCCATACTGAAACAGATAAACAGATGCAGCGCCCCTACTGAAACAGATAAACAGATGCAGCGCCCTAAACAGATGCAGCGCCCTAAACAGATGCAGCGCCCCTACTGAAACAGATAAACAGATGCAGCGGCCCTACTGAAACAGATAAACAGATGCAGCGGCCATACTGAAACAGATAAACAGATGCAGCACCCCTACTGAGACAGATAAACAGATGCAGCGCCCCTACTGAAACAGATAAACAGATGCAGCGCCCCTACTGAAACAGATAAACAGATGCAGTGCCCCTACTGAAACAGATAAACAGAGCCCCTACTGAAACAGAAAACAGATGCAGCGCCCCTGCTGAAACAGATAAACAGATGCAGCGCCCCTACTGAAACAGATAAACAGATGCAGCGCCCTAAACAGATGCAGCGCCCCTACTGAAACAGATAAACAGATGCAGTTAAAAGTGGAAGCGCTCATACAGAACCGTCCAAAGTACAGTCCGAGAACGCTAGGGAGGCCTCTAGCCTCATCTTTGTAGAACCCGAGAATGCTAGGGAGGCCTCTAGCCTCATCTTCGTAGAACCTGAGAATGCTCGGGAGGCCTCTAGCCTCATCTTCGTAGAACCCGACTCACAAGGAAACATTCTATCGAAAAAAGCATGCTCGACTTTAGGAAACAGCATCTGTCTTTACCCATCTCTGAAGGATTAAAGGCTGTGGGATCTCACTTCCTGCTTCTGGTTAAAGGCTGCTGCTCTCACTTCCTGTCTCTGAAGGTTGAAATGCTGCTACTCTCACTTCCTGTCTCTGAAGGTTGAAAGGCTGCTGCTCTCACTTCCTGTCTCTGTAGGTTGAAAGGCTGCTGCTACTCTCATTTCCTGTCTCTGTAGGTTGAAAGGCTGCTACTCTCACTTCCTGTCTCTGAAGGTTGAAAGGCTGCTACTCTCACTTCCTGTCTCTGAAGGTTGAAAGGCTGCTGTCTCTTCCTGTCTCTGAAGGTTGAAAGGCTGCTGCTCTCTCTTCCTGTCTCTGAAGGCTGAAAGGCTGCTGTCTCTTCCTGTCTATGAAGGTTGAAAGGCTGCTGCTCTCTCTTCCTGTCTCTGAAGGCTGAAAGGCTGCTCTCTCTTCCTGTCTCTGAAGGCTGAAAGGCTGCTGTCTCTTCCTGTCTCTGTCTCTGAAGGCTGAAAGGCTGCTGTCTCTTCCTGTCTCTGTAGGTTGAAAGGCTGTGGGATCTCTCACCAGGGCATGGCCGCCCTGTGCTCTGCTCTCCAGGCAAACCCATCTCACCTTATTGACCTCAACATGAACTGCAACAATGTAGGAGATCTGGGCATCAAGCACCTCAGTGGCTTCCTGAAGGACCCTCACTGTACACTAGAGAGACTGGGGTGAGTGGAAAGTCTGGATTGTGGATAAGATGTTCCAACATCCGTAACATACACACCTACACACACACACACAGACACACACACACACACACACACACTGCTAGGAACAGATACTAGTGGATTTAGCTTCCTTGCTTGCATAGTCTCTCATACCTGATAGCAACAGATACTAGTGGATTTAGCTTCCTTGCTTGCATAGCCTCTCATACCTGCATCTGAGTCCAGACCAGTGCGGTGTACACAATTCAGTTTACAGACATGTGAAATGTTTGCCTGCAGGTTGCGCTGTTGCTCTGTGGGAGTGGAGGGCTGTGCTGACCTGGCTGCTGCCCTCTCCTCTAACCCCACCCACCTGAGGTGGCTGAACCTCAACTCAAACAACCCAGGAGATGCAGGAGTAAAGCTTCTGGCACGGGTGCTGAAGGACCCTCGTTCTCAGTTGGAGAGACTAGGGTGAGTTATCACTGAAAGACGGAAAATCATATAGAAGCAATAGTGTGAGTTATCACTGAGAGACCCTAACCTTCCTATAGAGACACTAGTGTGAGTTATCACCGAAAGACCCTCATTCTCAGTTGGAGAGACTAGGGTGAGTTATCACTAAAGGACACAAAATCATATAGAAACACTAGGGTGAGTTATCACTGAAGGACCCTAACTATCCTATAGAGACACTTGGGTGAGTTATCACTGAAGGACCCTAACTATCCTATAGAGACACTTGTGTGAGTTATCACTGAAGGACCCTAACTATCCTATATAGACATATGGGTGAGTTATCACTAAAGGACACAAGATCATATAAAACCACTAGGGTGAGTTATCACTGAACACAAGATCATATTCACCTTATTCACCTTATAACAACACGGGGGGTGGGGCACCTATGTTCATTTTGTATTTGAACTTCCGGTTGAGTAGTTGAGCAGGTTGTGAGTTAGCCCCGATGGACCTACACAATCCGTATAGAGACACTAGGGTGAGTTATAACTGAAGGACCTACACTATCCTATAGAGACACTAGGGTAAGTTATAACTGAAGGACCTACACCAGTGGTCTCCAACACGGTGCCCGCGGGCACCAGGTAGCCTGCGGGACGGCTATGAGGCGCCCCCAGCGCACCTTCTAAAAATAGCCAACAGGTCGCCTGCAGATCACACTCTAAAAACACGCTCTATTGTGAAGTTTTCAATCGATATTTAAGTCTAGACCAGAACCATTTTAAGAAAGTATGTAGCCATACATCTGTAACATTAAATTGATATTTGGTGATATCTTACAAATTGTAGCTGCGTTAAATTTTAGCCTTTGGCTCCAAATCCGTTTCCCATTCAATCTTTAAACAACAATGGAAGCGGAGCGCATACACGCTGCTCGCACGCATAGACAGTAAAGGGGGAAAACTAGCTTGTTTGGTGTAGCCAATGGAAGCATATCTTTGCAAAAGTTCTGTGGCCATTCCATGTTCATCAAATACGGTTCTTGCATGATTGTTCAAGAACTGAAAAACAATTGCTTTAGCTCACAGGCCTTTTCTCCTCCTCGTAGGCTACTGCCGTATAATAGCTTGAAAATGTTGTGGCATGCATGACTGAGCAGGACTGTGCATTACCTTTTTTGTCAGATCATGGAGAGATTTCAGGTGTGCAATAACTTTAAAAGGAGTTTTCATATGTTAGGGTGGTGTGGGCGATTACTATTGAAATGTTAAAACTGAATTGTCCACTGAAATCAGAACTTAAACAACCCCTGAATTCATAATGGTGGGTGGGTATAAATTGGGTACAAATTTTAACCCAAATTATTAATTGCACAAAACGATTGTTTTTTTTTTGTTAAAAACTTTGAAATGAACAAACTGAACAAAAATGTTGGTAGTGTTGCATAGGCCTACACAATATTGATAATTTAAAAGTACAAATCTCATAGGCCTATTATTTAGGAGGACTACCCTCCCAAAAAAAGGGGTGACGGTATGTTTGTTTCAAATGAGTAGCCCTCCATATGATTTCGGGTCTTCAGGTAGCCCTCATTCCCAAAAAGGTTGGAGACCCCTGACCTACACTATCCCATAGAGACACAAGGGTGAGTTATAACTGAAGGACCTACACAATCCTATAGAAACACTAGGGTGAGTTATAACTGAAGGACCAACACAATCCTATAGAAACACTAGGTGAGTTATAACTGAAAGACCCTAACTATCATATAGACACTAGGGTGAGTTATCCTATAGAGACACTAGGGTGCGTTATAACTGAAGGACCTACACTATCCTATAGAGACACTAATCCTATAGAAAAACTAAGGTGAGTTAATTCCTTTGGTCATATAGACACACAAAGGATAGTTGTCCCTGAAGGACCTGCACTATCTGCTGTGGTTATTCCTTTGTCCATATGGAAGGTTAGTTAGGCCTGTGTTCAGATGAATCTAGGGATAGTTGTCCCTGTCTTTACCTGTGTTCAGATGAATCTGCTGTGGTCTATTCCTGTGTTCAGATGGAAGGTTAGTTGTCTCCCCTTCCACAGACTGGTGGTTATTCCTTTGTCCATTTAAAAGGTTAGTTAGGCTTGTGTTCAGATGAATCTAGGGTGCGTTACGTTTGTCTTTAGGCCTGTGTTCAGATGAATCTAGGGTGCGTTACGTTTGTCTCCCCTTCCACAGACTGGTGGTTATTCCTTTGTCCATTTGAAAGGTTAGTTAGGCTTGTGTTACGTTTGTCTCCCCTTCCACAGGCCTTTGTCCATTTGTTCAGGGCTTGTGTTCAGATGAATCTAGGGTGCTTTGTCTTTAGGCCTGTGTTCAGATGAATCTAGGGTGCGTTACGTTTGTCTCCCCTTCCACAGACTGGTGGTTATTCCTTTGTCCATATGGAAGGTTAGTTAGGCTTGTGTTCACAGACTGAATTCCTTTGTCCATTTGAAAGGTTAGTTAGGCTTGTGTTACGTTTGTCTCCCCTTCCACAGACTGGTGGTTATTCCTTTGTCCATTTGAAAGGTTAGTTAGGCTTGTGTTACGTTTGTCTCCCCTTCCACAGACTGGTGGTTATTCCTTTGTCCATTTGAAAGGTTAGTTAGGCTTCCACAGACTGGTGGTTATTCCTTTGTCCATTTGAAAGGTTAGTTAGGCTTGTGTTACGTTTGTCTCCCCTTCCACAGACTGGTGGTTATTCCTTTGTCCATTTGAAAGGTTAGTTAGGCTTGTGTTCCGTTTGTCTCCCCTTCCACAGACTGATGTTCTGTGGAGTCAGAGATGAAGGCTGGTGTACGCTGGTCTCTGCTCTCTCCTCCCACCCCTCCCACCTGAGGGAGTTGACCCTCACAGGAGACCAGCCAGGGAGCAGTGGGATCAGACAGACTGCAGAATTCCTGGAGAATCCTCTCTGTAAACTCAACATAATCAGGTTAGTTCTGTAACAGAACCTGCTCCATAAACTCAGCATAATCAGGTTAGTTATCATCTACAACCTGCTCTATGAACTCATAATAATCAGGTTAGTTCTGTAACAGAACCTGCTCTATAAACTCAACATAATCAGGTTAGTTATCATCTACAACCTGCTCTATGAACTCATAATAATCAGGTTAGTTCTGTAACAGAACCTGCTCCATAAACTCAGCATAATCAGGTTAGTTCTGTAACAGAACCTGCTCTATAGGAGCAATGTAATCAGGTTAGTTCTGTAACAGGCTCTATAGGAGCAATGTAATCAGGTTAGTTCTGTAACAGAACCCGCTCGATAGGAGCAATGTAATCAGGTTAGTTCTGCAACAGAACCCGCTCTGTAAACTCAACATAATCAGGTTATTTCTTTTTTTGAAATTCAACTTTTTTTTATTGATCAAACTTTAAACACACACAAAAAAGGTCCACACAGTACATAACATTGTCCTATTGTACATAGTTTCCCTATACGCCACCTTGACATCTCCAACAGAAAATAACAGTAATAATAAATGGAAATAGAAATATAACGGTTGTCATCAGATTGTGTACCCAGAAATCATCCCAGATCATTCGTTTCTCATCATTCAGCCTTTCCAGCATTTACGGCATTGACCCAGTCTTTTAATTCCAAAGTTTTAACACACTTCCAATTACGTTGAATAATTCTTAACGTTGTGATACAGCAGAGTTTTACCACAGTGAATGCCTGTTTTGATATGCTTGGTACCACTGACTTGTCTCCAAGTAAGCAAAGTCTGGGATCAGCAAGCAATGAGAAACCCAGCCATTCTTCTAATATTCCAAGGATTTTGCACCAAAATGGGTGAACACCCAACTCCCATAGCATATGGAGATATGTACCATCTTTTTCCTTGCACTTCCAACATAAGCCATTTTCAGCAATACCCATCCTATGAAGTCTAAAAGGAGTATAGTAGTACCTACAGTACCCATCCTATGAAGTCTAAAAGGAGTATAGTAGTACCTACAGTACCCATCCTATGAAGTCTAAAAGGAGTATAGTAGTACCTACAGTACCCATCCTATGAAGTCTAAAAGGAGTATAGTAGTACCTACAGTATGTACCACTTTATAGTGGATACATTTTCCTTTTGCTTCCCTGATGTTTTTACCCACATTTGACATAATCTTCAACCATTCACCTTCATCAAAGTCAACCCCTAAATCCCTCTGCCATATTAATATCAAACTGCAACAATTATCTGCAGTTACATTAATGATTTAATTATAACACACAGATGCAGTATGGGCTATATGTGGTTGCTGTATGTAAGTAAGCACAGGGTTCTCATTGAAATTAAATTTGTCTCCAACACAATGTCTGATTTGCAGGTTTTTCCAAAAGTGCCCATTCCCTTCTATATTGTATTTTCCCACCAAGTCAGAATGTGACATAAGTTGTCCATCCACATATAGGTCCTTCACTGTTGCTATGCCTTTAAGAAGCCACTGTTTCCAAAACACCATTTTCTTTTCAATGCGAATGTCCGGGTTATTCCACAATGATGCATAGGATTGTCTGTAGTGTGACAGTTTGAGGAGTTTATGGATTTTACACCAAACATATCGCGAGTGTTCGATCACTGGGTTTGGCTCCTGTATTGGTCCAGGGCATTGTGAAAGAATGTCCAAGGGCTTGAATGGAGATGCATGGAATTTGACCCAGTCCAGGTCTGAGTCAGTATTTCTCCAGTGTTTTGCAAGCTGCGCCATTTCAAAAGAAAGGTCATACATTTTCACATCTGGTAGTCCAAGTCCTCCTTTATCTCTCAAGGCACACATTTCACATCCGGTAGTCCAAGTCCTCCTTTATCTCTCAAGGCACACATTTTCACATCTGGTAGTCCAAGTCCTCCTTTATCTCTCAAGGCACACATTTCACATCCGGTAGTCCAAGTCCTCCTTTATCTCTCAAGGCACACATTTCACATTTTACTCATTTTAATGCAGGGTCTTTTTCCTTACCACAGGAAGTCCTTAACAATGTTGTTATTTCTCCTGAAAATTATGTCTGGAATGTTCAAGGGCAACATCATAGATATGTAATTAAACTGAGGAGCTACAACCATTTTGATTACATTCACCTTTCCCCACAGAGTTAGTTTGAGGTTCTTCCATTTTTCCACATTATGTTGTATCTCTGTCAGCAAGGGATCATAGTTTAGAGCCATAATCCCCTCTAAATTCTGAGTCAAGCGCACACCAAGATACTTCATACCTGTAGGAACCCATTTGAAACCAAAACCAGTTACCATGTGACAATAACATGTCCTTGTTATTGGCATTGCCTATGATTTTCCCCAGTTTATTTTGTAGCCAGAAACAATTGAGTATGATTCTATTACCTCCATCAGTAGTGGTAAAGAAGTGGATGGATCACTCATTAATAACAAAATGTCATCGGCATATAGCATTAGTGTCTGTTCTGTCTTAGTCTCTACCTTTCAACCCTAGGATATTTGGGTCCTTCCTAATCTTAATAGCCAAAGGTTCCAGTACCATGGTAAAAAGCAATGGGGACAGTGGACAACCTTGGTGGGTGCCCCTAGATACTGCGAAAAATGGAGACATCATACCATTGGTCATTACTGCTGCTCTCGGGTTCTGATACAGCAAACTAACCCATGCTCTGAAGACCTTGCCTAAGCCAAAATTTGTCATAGTTTTTTTTTTAATATTTATTTTGAGCTTTTTTATGCCTTTTTAATGATAGGACAGTGGAGAGTGACAGGAAGCGAATGGGAGAGAGATCAGGGGTGGGATCCGGAAAGGACCACGGGGCGGGAATTGAACCCGGGTTGCCGGCGTACGGTGCAGGTGCCCCAGCCAGTTGCTCCACAGCTGGGGCCAAAATTTGTCATAGTTTTAAACAAAAAAATTCCACTGAACTGAGTCGAACGCCGTCTGCGCGTCCAGTGATAGTGCCACCCCTGGCGTACTTCAGAGTACTTTAGCCACATAAGATGCATTAATCTCCTTGTATTGTCAGCTGATGATCTTCCCTTTATAAAGCCTACCTGATCTTTATGGATTATCTTAGGTAAGACCTTCTCCAAACGTGATGCTAAGACTTTTGCTAATATTTTGCAGTCCACGTTTAAAAGACTAACTGGTCTAAAGTTTGCAGGCTCAGTTGTGTCCCGATCTTTCTTAGGTAATAGTGTTATATAGTGTCATAAATGAGTCAGGCAGACAATTGACTTGAAATGCTTCATCAGTATTGAGAATATTTTCATTTCTTCAATAGGGAGGTCTGAACCTGGGAATTTTTTCATTGATTTTTTTAGATGCTAATGATTTTTTTTGTGATCGTCGTGCAATTAGTTTTCCTCTTTTGATATAGGCCTTCTGTTGTTTTAGACAAAAGTTTGCCCAAACTGAGGATAATCTCATGTATATTTAAGTCAAAAAATACTGGAGATCAGATCCTTAGTTCCTTTTTATTTTAGATGCCGCCAGCATTGTGCTAAATGTTTCTCTATATTTAAGTCAAAAAGGAGATCCTGTAATAATGAAGTATTTAATCTCCATCTTCCTTTTCTACCTATATCTGGGTTTAGAATGATACCCCAGTTCAACCATAGCATGATCTGACAATGCAATTGGTCTGATTTTACAGTTTATGACCTTATTAATAATATCTTGTGACAGTAAGAAAAAGTCCTTGAATGGGATTTGTGGGAATGCGAGATTCCCTTTTTAACTAATCTCCATATGTCATTTAGACCTAAATCCTCCACCAACATATGAAGGGTAGTGATGGGGACGAGACCGCCTATGCCGAGTCCGAGTCAAGACCGAGTCTTTGAAGGGTCGAGACCGAGTCCAGACCGAGTCTGTTGGTTTTCAAATACAGTCGAGTCCGAGTCAAGACCGAGTCTTTGAGGAAGCAAGTCCGAGTCGAGACCGAGTCCTTTAGGAGTCGAGACCGAGTCGAGACAAAGACCATAAAAAAATGTCAGTTTTAATATTCATAATTTAATATCACCCCAGTTAATAATTAACAGTTAGGCCTACAGACTAAGCTAGATTGGGAATTGTTTAGAGGAGCAGTCTTAACGTCTTAATATGGACTATGCTGACCTACAGACACTCACCGGCAGCAGAGCCATAGAGATAAATAAACGGCTCTGACGGCAGTATCTTTGCATTGCACCATGGGATGTCATTTTCAAATAATGCCGGTCAACATTGCATTTTATTATTATTGTTGTTATGTGTTGTCTGTTTTTTTATATGAACATAAAAAATGCGTTGGTCTCGAAGGACTCGGTCTGAAATTACGAGTCCTTCTCCTCCCACTGTGGTCCGAGACCGAGTCAAGAGTCAAGAGTCTCGAGAGGTTAAAGTCCCCGGCTAGGATTATTTGCCCACTTTTACTCCCCAAAATTGTATTTAAATTAAGGATAAAGCATCTGCAGTATTTGGTGCATATACACTGCACAGAATTACTTTTACACCATTAATAAGTGCTTCAATACATATAATATCATTCTCCCCTCTTTGTCCTCAGTTTCTGATATTATATTAAAGTTAAGGTGCTTATTAATTAGAATGACTACTCCATTCTGTTTGCTAGAGAAAGAAGAGTGGAAAACATGTCCCACCCATTCTCGTTCCCTTACATGACTTTCTTGTATAAAGGCTATATCTGCCTGTTTTTGTTTTAGATAAGATAACACCTTTCGCCTTTTGATAGGACTTCCGCAGCCGTTAATATTCCACGTTACACATCTAATATGATTACCTGTTAACATAAATCATAATGGGGATACATGTCAAGAGGCTGCCCCCTAGTGGGTAATGGCGTAGTATAGGACATTCATTTAAATTCTGAAAAAATAGTTGGACCTTTGAAACAAAACCAAACATTTCAGTAACCCCCCATGAAAAAGTAAACAACAACGTATAACATTGTCAGTACCCCCCTCAGCAAACACAAGAAAATAAACTAACAAAAAAGAATGAATAAAGACCCGCGGTCTTCTCTCCACAAACCCTGATTCCGGTCCGTGGCGTGCCGGGTAGCCCCAAGGGCTATTCCTGAACAGCAGCACAATTAGCTAGTAGTCCCACCCACCAACACCCACATCACCAGCTCCCCATCCAAGCTACCGTAAAATGAGTGCTCACATCATTATTCAGTTGACCCACCACAGCGCTCTCGAATGAACTTCTCAGCCTCCTTGATGGAAGTGAAACTTTGCTCCTTCCTGTTCCATGTGAAACGGAGGGATGCTGGAAACGCAAGTGTAAACCTCACGTCGAGTTTACGCAGCATCTTCCTTGACGCAGTGAATTCTCAGAAGAAATACACTCTGCACTCCCTCCATTCGATAGACCCTTTCTCTTTGGCTGCCTGTAAAACCTTCTCCCTCGCGGATGTGCGCAGGAACTGGATCAAGACGGTTCTTGGTGGTTTATCCTCGGCGTCATTGCCGGTAGCCCTCGATGCTCTTTTAGCTTTGCGCTTGCCCACACGATAAGTCCCTTCAATCTCGAACTCTCCATCCAACTCGATTCCCAGCCCCTCGGATATCAGCTGTTGAACGCAGTTGACAAGTCCATCTGTTTCTAATTCTGGGTTAGATATAAGAAGGAGAGCCTGCTTAAGCTAAAAGTAGCCTATAATGACTGTCTCAGGATTCTCTTGAAGAAACCAAGAAGTACCAGGGCAAGCCAGCTGTTCTGTAGGCTGGGTTTAACTACTTTCATGGCTTTGGTGAGAAATCTCACTTTCAAGTTTATGAACAGGCTGGACCGATCCATGAATGAGCTTATTGTTCAGATAGTAGATCCAAGTCGTAGCTCTGTAAGGTACATGTCAAAAATATGGGAACACTGGTATCTGTGCCTTCATTAGCTCTATTCTTCTGTTGTTGCTGTATAGAATGTGTATATATGAATGTGTGATGTTTTATTGATCTGTGTACAGTATTGTCTTCTGTGGGCCTTGAGCCTGTAATAAAGTTTATATAATTCCTCCATTAGATCGATCAGTCTCACATTCTTGCGACGATTCATATTTTCCAGTTCCTCAATTCGGTTATACAATGCCTCCAAACGTTCATCTGCTCTCTGGCTGTCTTCAGTTAGCCTTGATGTAGTATCCTCAACCGCTGATATACAGTCCTCTGCTTCAACCCATCTCACCTGAAGTGAGCTCACAGAATTCTTTAAATCCGTGACTGTTTCTTTAATCGATGATACAGCTTTGGCGACCGTTTGAAGTGTGGTGGCAATTTTACCCATTTCGGATAACACGTTGTCCATTTTGGAGTGTTCAGGTGTCGGCGAGGTCTGTCTTGTAGCCATGCGGGCCGACGATTTTCCTTGGAAATATTTCGATGTAGATGACGATATCTGGAGCTTTTTTTGCAATATTGGAAGCGCTATATATAATGTTCAATTGTGGTAACAACTTTGCTTAGAGTAAGGAGTAAATTTGTACGGATATTGTAATTAAGTTGGTGGGTTTAGGGACCGACGAAACTATGCTACCATCTTTCTTGGTTGCTCCATGTGACTCCAAAATCAGGTTATTTCTCATCCATAAACTCAACATAATTACATTAGTTCTCAAAATGTAATCAGGTTAGTTCTCATCTAGAACCTTCTCTATAACAGCAATGTAATCAGGTTAGTTCTCAAACAGAACCTTCTCTATAAGAACATAATCAACATAATTCAGGTTCAGGTTAGTTCTCAAACAGAACCTTCTCTATAAGAGCAACATAATCAGGTTAGTTCTCATCTAGAACCTTCAATTTCAATTTATTGTGCTTATATAGCGCCAAAACATTACACATGTATCATGGCGCTTTACAGAATGTAGGCAATCAGAGAAAAAGAAAAGAGGGAGAAAAGAAAAGGAAGAAAGAAAGAAGGAAGGAAAGAAGGAAGGAAGGAAGGCCCGGGGTAACAGGGTAACCGGGGTAACCGGGGTAACAGGGTAACCGGGGTAACAGGGGCGAGGAGGAAAAACTCCCTAGCATTGGAGATGCATGTAGGAAGAAACCTCGAGCAGATCCATGACTCAAGGGCCTGACCCATCTGCCTAGGGTCAATACGGACAGTAAGGTCTGTATACAATGACAAATGCATATGACAGTCAGGTGTGGAGAATAGGACATGGTGTTTAAAGCACCTGGAGTGAAGGTTACAGAAGGTGGGATGATTACGTGTCTGGTACGATAAAGCATAATCATGATTTAGTGAGAGAAAGTGCAATAGTCCGGCGTCGGAATTGTCCAGGAAAGAAAGTTGTGATGGGGCCAGTGGTGGGTCAGCAGACAGGCCAGAATCCGGGCAGAATTGTCATAGGCAACGTAACGGGAGTGCAGAGAGCAACGTAATCAGGTTAGTTCTCATCTAGAACCTTCTCTATAAGAGCAACGTAATCAGGTTAGTTCTCATCTAGAACCTTCTCTATAAGAGCAACGTAATCAGGTTAGTTCTCATCTAGAACCTTCTCTATAAGAGCAACGTAATCAGGTTAGTTCTCATCTAGAACCTTCTCTATAAGAGCAACGTAATCAGGTTAGTTCTCATCTAGAACCTTCTCTATAAGAGCAACGTAATCAGGTTAGTTCTCATCTAGAACCTTCTCTATAAGAGCAACGTAATCAGGTTAGTTCTCATCTAGAACCTTCTCTATCAGGTTAGTTCTCATCTAGAACCTTCTCTATAAAGAGCAACGTAGGTTAGTTCTCATCTAGAACCTTCTCTATAAGAGCAACGTAATCAGGTTAGTTCTCATCTAGAACCTTCTCTATAAGAGCAACGTAATCAGGTTAGTTCTCATCTAGAACCTTCTCTATAAGAGCAACGTAATCAGGTTAGTTCTGTAACAGAGCCTGCTCTATAAGAGCAATGTAATGCAGGGATTAAAGTGAAAAAAAAAAAATCGTTTGACTTTTTCAGGCCATAAGTCATACGTTGTTCATATCTATAGAGATAGCACCTCTTTAACGGTCGCGACCTATTGGTTTTTAATGTACAAAAAGATGCAAACAGCAAAGTAAAGGGAGTATTCGCCTTATTCACAAGGCGGCCATTGTTTAAACCAAAACGAGGCTACAGGGTACACTTACTATATAATTAATGCCACCTACAGGTGAATGCATAGAACCTAACAATCCTATGGGTTGTGTACCCTGTAGCCTCGTTTTAGCCGCCAATGGCCACCATGTGAATAAGGCGAATTGAGAGTGTTCTTGATTGAGATTGAGTTTTCCTAATGAACAAAAATATATTTTAGTACCATCCCTGACCATTAAGGGGAGATTTAAAGGGGAGATTTTTTTCTTGTTAATATGCAATTCAACACCAAGTAAAATCTATAAAATCTAGTTTGCAAGACTTCCCATTTCCTCATCAAAGTAACGAATCAGAACATTCTAGATATTGTTCATATTTCCATTTGTTGCCTCATCCGCATTTAATGAAAACATGGTAATTTTGAGTTTTACAGACAACTCAGTTTTCCAATGAGCAGCAATACTGTGTGTGCTCATGCAAGAGGGCTGCACATTTGATAACGACAATCTGGAGACGGTGCTTTTGTCTTCAGCAACAGATTGTATAAGGTTGACAAGAGGTTGCGATATGGTGAGGGACAGGTCGTGTTGCACTATGAAAGAACATGCGTAGCCTACTTTCTAAACGTAAAAACGGTCAGCCATAGATAAACGTAGCCTACCTCTGTCGTGGTGGCTAGTTGCACCAGGTAGGGAAGATGTCCTGAAGTGCACGAACGTTAACCTTATGGCGGTCTTCTGATTGGTGGCGTGGTAAAACGTTTTCCTATTGCATCCATAAACAATTTTCTTTGCAGCGAACCCGGCGCAAAAAAAGCAAACCCTGGCACTTTAATTTCTTTACACCATGGCTTGTTAGTTCTCCCCCGTTTCCAACAGCTGCCCATCTCCATTTATTTTTTTAACTTTTGACACCTGCCTTCCATTAGCAACAACGCATCCATGACAGCTAGTGGCCTTGCCAAATAGACGCACACAAATCATGACGCTAATATATAAATTAATAATATTTATAGCAAAGTTTTAAGTTGACTATTTTAATTGTATGGTTATTTTTTGTCAACATACACTCACAACCTACTGTCGTTAAAAGTGAGGCCTAAGCAAAATAGGCTACAAGGCTGTCTGTGCGTCACAAACAGACTGACCCCCTTATTCAACAGTCCGCGATGATGACAGTGATATTATTATTTTTTTTATGCTAACACGCTCAGTCAAAACCTTCCGTCGCAAATTGTGAAAAACATTGTTGTACATGTCATAACAGACGGGATAATAATTTGCATAGGCTACGGTTTATATTGCGTCGCTTTACACATAATGTTAGTTGCATTGATTAAAAAACTGTAACAATAATAGTAGCCTACATCGGGTGGCATAGCAGGCTATCTGTCAAGTCATAGGTGACACCCAAAATGAATGACCTCCCCTGACAAGAGTTCGCGATAGTAAGAAATTGTCTACTTTTAACTAAGACTAAGAAGAGAGAACACATCACCCCTGTGTTGGCTGAACTGCACTGGCTCCCTATTTCCTATAGAATTGATTTTAAGGTTATGTTAATTACTTACAAAGCTCTGAATGGCATAGCACCTTCATATATCTCTGAGCTTTTAATATCTTATCAACCACAAAGGAAACTTAGATCATCCAATTCAAATCTTTTAATCGTACCCAAAGTGCTCCACAAACAAAGTGGAGAAGCTGCGTTTATCCATTATGCCCCCAAACTATGGAACACCCTGCCTCTGTACATCAAGCAGGCGAGTTCAGTAAATATTTTTAAAAGATCTGAAAACATACCTGTACAGGAAAGCTTTTAGTTAACTCATCTTATCCTGTAGACTACATTTTCAGATTATTCTACATCTGCTACTATTGGAGGGCGCAGCCAGCCAGAAGCAGATGGGCTCCCCCTATTAAGTCAGGTTCTGCTCAAGGTTTCTTCCTGGAATATGGGAGTTTTTCCTTGCCACAGTTGCCATATGGCGTGCTTGTGGGGGGTAAGAGGGTTAAGGCTGCCAGTCTTATGACATGTAATTTTCTATATTTTTGATATGTTGCTGAGTAGATCATAAACAGCAAAGAAAAGTGATTGATAATGACTGACTGACTATTATTGTGTTACATGCTTCAAATGTAAAGCACTTTGAGCTGCATTCTGTGTATGAAAGGTGCTATACAAATAAAGCTTTATTATTATTTTTATTATTATTATTATTATTATTATTACATTGATGCACGGAAAGAACACAGCCTACGCTTCTTCTCCGAATTCGCACATAGAGCTCACAATATCATATCCAAAAAAGTTAAACGGATTGGCCAACCTCATCAGCTGTCTCTAATGTGTCACTATAATCCATCTTTTAGACTGCTATAGTCCTCCATACGTGTTCTTTTTTTTTTTAAGCAAACGCCCGAGACAAGTGTGTAGCTACAACATAAACAAAGCGAAACTCATGACTGACGTAGGCTATCTTCTTGAGCAGTCACTGATTGAGACACAGAAAGTTCTCAAGAACATATTAGGTCTTTAAACATTTACCATCACACACATTAATTCATCTGACCTAATATCTGTAGTTGCCTTAAAAAAGGAAAAGCAAAGGTGATAGCCCCCTATTTTTTTTCTCATCGGATCTGCATCGATCTCAAATATGACATTTCTAAAATCAAATTGACGGAAATCCATCCTACGACGGAGAACTTTAATCCTTGTGTAATGAGGTTAGATGTCAAACAGAACCCACTCAACATAGTTAGTTCACTAACAGGGGCCTATACTTTTGCTCCACTCCACGTGTGTGTGTGTGTGTGTGTGTGTGTGTGTGTGTGTGTGTGGTCAGACTGTCCTACTGTGGGATTGAGGCCGAAGCGTGCTCTGCTCTCGCTGCCTCGCTGCTCTCCCACCCATCTGCCATCAGAGAGCTCGGCCTGAGCCACAACAGCCCTGGAGATGCAGGAGCCGCGAGCCTCGCCTCCCTCATCAAGGAACCTCGCTGCAAACTGGAGACACTCTGGTCAGAAGCATGAACTTTATTCTACTAACCCCATCCAATCCCATTGAACTCTATTGAACTCTATTCATACCAACCCCATCCAATCCCATTGAACTCTATTGAACTCTATTCATACCAATCCCATCCAATCCCATTGAACTCTATTCATAGTAACCCCATCCAATCCCATTGAACTTCCTCCAGTTGATCCAATCCCATCTAACCACTGATCAGATAGTCAACATCTAACCAATCATACTCAATCACTAACCAATCCAACCAATCATACTCAATCACTAACCAGTCTAACCAATCATACTCAATCACTAATCAATCTAACCAATCATACTCAATCACTAACCAGTCTAACCAATCATACTCAATCACTAACCAATCATACTCAATCACTAACCAATCTAACCAATCATACTTAATCACTAACCAATCTAACCAATCATACTCAATCACTAAATCCAACCCAACTCTTAACCTATCGTAAACATAAACAAACAAGACGTCATGCACAATCACTGACTGCACCTTTAAATATCTTGAACCCCTCCTTTCATTTGTGCTGCTCGCTGCTTGTTTCCTGTCACAGGATGAAGAATTGTGGGATTGAAGAGGCAGGGTTTGTGGCGCTGGCCACAGCCCTCCGATCAAACCCCTCCCACCTGCAAGTGCTCAACCTGAGCTCCAACGACCCAGGAGAGGCCGGGGTGAAGGAGCTCGCCAAGTTCCTCAAAGAACCGCACTGCCAACTGGAGATCTTGAGGTAGGTGTTCCTCAAAGAACCGCACTGCAAACTGGAGATCTTGAGGTAGGTGTTCCTCAAAGAACCGCACTGCAAACTGGAGATCTAGAGGTAGGTGTTCCTCAAAGAACCGCACTGCAAACTGGAGATCTAGAGGTAGGTGGTCCTCAAAGAACCACACTGCAAACTGGAGATCTTGAGGTAGGGGTTTCTTAAAGAACCACACTGCAAACTGGAGATCTTGAGGTAGGTGTTTCTTAAATAACCACACTGCAAACTGGAGATCTTGAGGTGAGTGTTCCTTAACCCTTTAGCCGCCAGGGTTTAAAAAATATAAATTGGATTTTTACATCAAAATTAAAAAGGCCATGGCTTGCTAGTGGTCAGAGATAAAGTCCTACTGTAAATGTGAAAATCATTGAGTATGACCACTCATCGATTTACTCATCTAATTTGCATATTATGACGTCACTGGATGGCAACCACCGTGAATTATGCACATTTCAGTAAATACTAGATGTTGAACATATTTGAGCAGTTTTACTTTCTTTTTTTGTGATTTCACAGACATAATAAATGAACAGGAATACAGTCACATGTAAACCAACAAACCCTATGCTACTATACAATAAAGTAGCCTGGTCAAATCAGTTCCATATCGCGGGTGACTTGAAGTTCTTCAGAGCCCTATTTTTACTACCCCTGCTGTCTGTACCACGTCCATTACGGACACTATCATCACTATTGCCACTGGCACCTCCAGCTATGTTGGGCAGAGGGTCGAAATAAACATGGTATGCTTAGTGGACACTGTCGAAAAAGACGCACCTCCATTCACAGATGCTCTGTGACTATCAGTCAATAGATGATCGATCATATTCTCCAAAAGGCAGATATTCTCCTTCAGAATCAGAATAGGTGAATAACAGACCCAAGACTTCATCACACGAAGCCTGTATCGCTTCCGCGTTATGGAGGACATGCACGTCTTCTTCGTGTGTTTCTCGCGTGTTTTTCGCAAGCTTCTTGAAAACTTTGAAAAAAAAAGTTGAGCTTGAATCGAAGCTCTGGGTGTCTGCCAACTAGTGGTCAAGAGTACAAATGAGAGTTTACACTGTACTCGCGTCAATTGTCTGTTTTATTCAGTAATGACGCTTGTCGCAATATTGCGACATGGGCTGTTAGAGGGTTAAATAACCACACTGCAAACTGGAGATCTTGAGGTAGGTGTTCCTTAAATAACCACACTGCAAACTGGAGATATTGAGTTAGGTGTTTGTGTGTCACTCTGCAGGCTGAATGAGTGTGGCATCCGAAGGGAAAGGTGTGTGTGTGTGTGTGTGTGTGTATTTAAAAAGTGTGTGTGTGTATTTAATAAGTGTGTGTGTTTGTATGTTTAATAAGTGTGTGTGTGTGTGTGTGTGTTTGTGTATTTAATAAGTGTGTGTGTGTGTGTGTGTGTGTGTCCGTCCCTCTGCAGGCTGAATGAGTGTGGCATCCGGAGGGAAGGGTGTGTGTGTGTGGTGTCAGCTCTCAGATCAAACCCGCTGCACCTGCAGGAACTCAGTCTGCTGCAGAACAACCTCGGGGACATCTGTTTGGGAGAGCTGCTCAACGACCCCCACTACAGACTACACACACTGCAGTACTGACAGACCCCACTACCGACTCCACTCACTGCAGTACTGACCCCCACTACCGACTCCACTCACTGCAGTTATACAGTGTGACCAGTGGAATCTCAGGACTGTGATGTCATCTTCTAGAGTGTGACCAGTGGAATCTCAGGACTGTGATGTCATTTCTAGAGCGTGATCAGTGGAATCTCAGGACTGATGTCATCTTCTAGAGCAGGGATACCAGAGATATGGCCCAGCATGCCACCTCATCCTGCTCCCAAGATAATGCCACCTCATCCTGCCCCCAAGATAATGCCACCTCATCCTGCCCCCAAGATAATGCCACCTTATCCTGCCCCCAAGATAATGTGAATGGAAAATATATTCACATCCTGATCAGTTATTATCCACAATGTGTCATAGCTCAGGCAAAGTCAGTGGTTTATATTAGCCTCTAGCATCAGTTTGCAACATTTGCAGGAAGTTTGCTGTGGTTCATTACATTCAATAGCTCAGGCAAAGTCAGTGGTTTAAATTAGCCTACAGGAGGTTTGTGTATAGATACAGTCAACACAACACAGGTTACATCTAATTCTTACAGGAGGTTTATGTATAGTGGCTATACTATAGCCTACTTTACACCTAATTCTTACAGGAGGTTTATGTATGTATATAGCCTATACTTTACACTTAATTCTTACAGGAGGTTTATGTATGTATATAGCCTACTTTACACCTAATTCTTACAGGATGTTTATGTATAGTCTATACTATAGCCTACTTTACACTTAATTCTTACAGGAGGTGTATGTATAGTCTACTTTCCTCTTGAATGATACAATAAATAAATGCGCAATATACGTGTGTGTGTGTGTGTGTGTGTGTGTGTTCCTGACTGACCAATATGACTCTGACACCCTTGATCTGCAGTTTGAAGTGTTATCTGGTAGGACCATAAGTGTTAAAGAATAAAATCTAACATTGTTTTTTTTTCTTTTTCAAAATCCAGCACTAGTTTGAATATAAATTAAACGAATGCACTGAATGTCATGGCAACACCTAGACCATACACATCGTTAGAGATCTCACAATTGTTAAGTCATCTTTAGAGTGTAGTCAGTGAATCTCACAATTGTTATGTCATCTTTATAGTGTGGTCAGTGACCCCTAAAGATGACATAACAATTGTGAGATTCCTGACTGTTTTAAAGATTCTCCTTACTGTTTTAAAGCTTCTCCTGACTGTGTGTGTGTGTGTGTGTTCCTGGCTGTTTTAAAGCTTCTCCTGACTATTTTAAAGCTTCTCCTGTGGTTTGAGCTGTGGGAACCAACACTGTAGTTGCTGGTACTCTGCTGCCATCTAGCGTCTAAATACTGTCACAAGGGGAATCTCGGTTTCATAAGATGTTAACATCACATCTCCATTTTGTTGTCACTGTCACAACTCCGTTGTACAACATGCACACACTTATATTAAATGAATTCAAGCAATGATTGTGAATTCAAACAACTCAATATCCGACCCAGTCAGTGACCTTTTGTGCCTCCATTCAACTCTTAACCTCGAGAGACGGTGACGTGAAAATGGTGGCGTGTCCCTTTAAACGTCCTTGTGTAACCAACCCAAAAGTCCCGCCCAAGATGAGCAATGTCATTGGTCAGCAAAGGATTGTCCTATGCTCTGATTGGACCTCCACGTGTCCGTTTGCGCAAACCCCGGAAAAAGATATAAAGAAACGTGCAGCTTCTCAGTCGGGTGTCCTTGCGACATAGCAAGTGCGTTTGATAACGTTTCTAATTTCTAATTGCTTTGCTAACAGAATAAGAAAAACGAATTATCAGTTTCTGTGTTCTACTGTTCATCTGTAATTTGTGAATTTAGACATGCCAACGTCTCCTGTGAAAACGCGGATCCCTCTAACTAGTTTTGGACACCTGATATCCGAAGTGAAGGTAGGGAGACATGACATGACATGACAGGGACTTCACTTTTGTAATCAAAGATATATCACATGCAACTGGTAACGACGCGACGGTAAATTACAAATTTCGCGTGTCCGTCAAGTGTCTGGATTCAGACTGGTTTGCATGATCGCCGCAGAACAACGCTCATTGCAGAGTCAAATGGTAGGGAGTGAATGGTGATACGATTGTGCGCCAGCCTGTGACGTGCTTCAATAGGATTGAATGATTAAAAACCTGGTTCTAGACTAAAACTTTTTAGTCAGGGGAAAACTCGAGTCCAGTGAAGTTGAGCCATGAAGACACTGAAAATGAGGTCCCAAGATGAAGTGGCAGGCGACACTTGTGCCCCAAAAGTGAGACACATGGAATCTGGGGTAACAGTGGGGAGTAACACTAGAAAAGTAACTATTTAGCCTATTATAGCAACACACACATGTCCCCATGTTATTATAATACAGAGCTGCCTTGTGTGGGAATGATGGTAATGAGAATTGTCTGTGTGTGTTTGTTTCACATTAGTCAACAAAGCACCTTTATGACCCAATAACCTTTTAGTCACTTAACTTAGTGAGTTCTGCAAAGCACCTTTATGACCCAATAACCTTTTAGTCACTTAACTTAGTGAGTTCTTGCAAAGCACCTTTATGACCCAATAACCTTTTTAGTCACTTAACTTAGTGAGTTCTGCAAAGCACCTTTATGACCCAATAACCTTTTAGTCACTTTAACTTAGTGGAGTTCTGCAAAAGCACCTTTTATGACCCAACAACCTTTTTAGTCACTTAACTTAGTGAGTTCTTGCAAAGCACCTTTATGACCCAATAACCTTTTTAGTCACTTAACTTAGTGAGTTCTGAAAACACCTTTATGACCCAATAACCTTTTTTAGTCACTTAACTTAGTGAGTTCTGAAAAACACCTTTTTATGACCCAATAACCTTTAGTCACTTAACTTAGTGAGTTCTGAAAAACACCTTTTTATGACCCAATAACCTTTAGTCACTTAACTTAGTGAGTTCTGAAAAACACCTTTTATGACCCAATAACCTTTAGTCACTCTAACTTAGTGAGTTCTGCAAAGCACCTTTTATGACCCAATAACCTTTAGTCACTTAACTTAGTGAGTTCTGCAAAGCACCTTTATGACCCAATAACCTTTTTAGTCACTTAACTTAGTGAGTTCTGCAAAGCACCTTTATGACCCAATAACCTTTTTAGTCACTTAACTTAGTGAGTTCTGAAAAACACCTTTATGACCCAATAACCTTTTAGTCACTTAACTTAGTGAGTTCTGAAAAACACCTTTATGACCCAATAACCTTTTAGTCACTTAACTTGGTGAGTTCTGCAAAGCACCTTTATGACCCAATAACCTTTTAGTCACTTAACTTAGTGAGTTCTGCAAAGCACCTTTATGACCCAATAACCTTTTAGTCACTTAACTTAGTGAGTTCTGCAAAGCACCTTTATGACCCAATAACCTTTTAGTCACTTAACTTAGTGAGTTCTGCAAAGCACCTTTATGACCCAATAACCTTTTAGTCACTTAACTTAGTGAGTTCTGAAAAAGCACCTTTTATGACCCAATAACCTTTTAGTCACTTAACTTAGTGAGTTCTGAAAACACCTTTATGACCCAATAACCTTTTAGTCACTTAACTTAGTGAGTTCTGAAAACACCTTTTATGACCCAATAACCTTTAGTCACTTAACTTGGTGAGTTCTGCAAAGCACCTTTATGACCCAATAACCTTTTAGTCACTTAACTTAGTGAGTTCTGCAAAGCACCTTTATGACCCAATAACCTTTTAGTCACTTAACTTAGTGAGTTCTGCAAAGCACCTTATGACCCAATAAACCTTTAGTGACTTAACCTGGTGAGTTCTTGCAAAAACAATTTTATGACCCAATAACCTTTTAGTCACTTAACTTGGTGAGTTCTGCAAAACACCTTTGGCGACCCAATAACCTTTTAGTCACTTTAACTTTATGAGTGAGTTCTTTTTAAGTAAAGCACCTTTATGACCCAATAACCTTTAGTCACTTAACTTAGTGAGTTCTGCAAAAGCACCTTTTATGACCCAATAACCTTTTAGTCACTTAACTTAGTGAGTTCTGCAAAGCACCTTTATGACCCAATAACCTTTTAGTCACTTTAACTTGGTGAGTTCTGCAAAACACCTTTATGACCCAATAACCTTTTTTAGTCACTTAACTTAGTGAGTTCTGCAAAACACCTTTATGACCCAATAACCTTAGTCACTTAACTTAGTGAGTTCTTGCAAAGCACCTTTTATGACCCAATAACCTTTTAGTCACTTAACTTGGTGAGTTCTGCAAAGCACCTTTATGACCCAATAACCTTTAGTCACTTAACTTGGTGAGTTCTGCAAAACACCTTTATGACCCAATAACCTTTTAGTCACTTTAACTTAGTGAGTTCTGAAAAACACCTTTATGACCCAATAACCTTTAGTCACTTAACTTAGTGAGTTCTGCAAAGCACCTTTATGACCCAATAACCTTTTAGTCACTTAACTTAGTGAGTTCTGCAAAGCACCTTTAACCCAATTTTATGACCCAATAACCTTTTAGTCACTTAACTTAGTGAGTTCTGAAAAACACCTTTATGACCCAATAACCTTTTAGTCACTTAACTTAGTGAGTTCTGAAAAACACCTTTATGACCCAATAACCTTTTAGTCACTTAACTTAGTGAGTTCTGCAAAGCACCTTTTATGACCCAATAACCTTTTAGTCACTTAACTTAGTGAGTTCTGAAAAACACCTTTATGACCCAATAACCTTTTAGTCACTTAACTTAGTGAGTTCTGCAAAGCACCTTTATGACCCAATAACCTTTTAGTCACTTAACTTAGTGAGTTCTGCAAAGCACCTTTATGACCCAATAACCTTTTAGTCACTTAACTTAGTGAGTTCTGAAAAAACACCTTTATGACCCAATAACCTTTTAGTCACTTAACTTAGTGAGTTCTGCAAAGCACCTTTATGACCCAATAACCTTTTAGTCACTTAACTTAGTGAGTTCTGCAAAGCACCTTTATGACCCATAACCTTTAGTCACTTAACTTAGTGAGTTCTGCAAACACCTTTATGACCCAATAACCTTTTAGTCACTTAACTTAGTGAGTTCTGAAAAGCACCTTTATGACCCAATAACCTTTTAGTCACTTAACTTAGTGAGTTCTGAAAAACACCTTTATGACCCAATAACCTTTTAGTCACTTAACTTAGTGAGTTCTGCAAACACCCTTTTATGACCCAATAACCTTTTAGTCAAACAGTGAGTTCTGCAAAAGCACCTTTATGACCCAATAACCTTTAGTCACTTAACTTAGTGAGTAACCTTTTAGTCACTCTGCAAAACACCTTTATGACCCAATAACCTTTTAGTCACTTAACTTAGTGAGTTCTTGCAAAGCACCTTTATGACCCAATAACCTTTTTAGTCACTTAACTTAGTGAGTTCTGCAAAGCACCTTTATGACCCAATAACCTTTTAGTCACTTAACTTAGTGAGTTCTGCAAAGCACCTTTATGACCCAATAACCTTTTAGTCACTTAACTTAGTGAGTTCTGCAAAACACCTTTATGACCCAATAACCTTTTAGTCACTTAACTTAGTGAGTTCTGCAAAGCACCTTTATGACCCAATAACCTTTTAGTCACTTAACTTAGTGAGTTCTGCAAAGCACCTTTATGACCCAATAACCTTTTTAGTCACTTAACTTAGTGAGTTCTGCAAAGCACCTTTATGACCCAATAACCTTTAGTCACTTAACTTAGTGAGTTCTGCAAAGCACCTTTATGACCCAATAACCTTTAGTCACTTAACTTAGTGAGTTCTGCAAAGCACCTTATGACCCAATAACCTTTAGTCACTTAACTTAGTGAGTTCTGCAAAGCACCTTTATGACCCAATAACCTTTTAGTCACTTAACTTAGTGAGTTCTGCAAAGCACCTTTATGACCCAATAACCTTTTAGTCACTTAACTTAGTGAGTTCTGCAAAGCACCTTTATGACCCAATAACCTTTTAGTCACTTAACTTAGTGAGTTCTGCAAAGCACCTTTATGACCCAATAACCTTTAGTCACTTAACTTAGTGAGTTCTGCAAAAGCACCTTTATGACCCAATAACCTTTAGTCACTTAACTTAGTGAGTTCCTGCAAAGCACCTTTATGACCCAATAACCTTTAGTCACTTAACTTAGTGAGTTCTGCAAAGCACCTTTATGACCCAATAACCTTTTAGTCACTTAACTTAGTGAGTTCTGCAAAGCACCTTTTATGACCCAATAACCTTTAGTCACTTAACTTAGTGAGTTCTGCAAAGCACCTTTATGACCCAATAACCTTTTAGTCAGTCACTTAACCAATAGTGAGTTCTGCTTAAAAAGCACCTTTATGACCCAATAACCTTTAGTCACTTAACTTAGTGAGTTCTGCAAAGCACCTTTATGACCCAATAACCTTTAGTCACTTAACTTAGTGAGTTCTGCAAAGCACCTTTATGACCCAAAACCTTTTAGTCACTTAACTTTGAGTTCTGCAAAGCACCTTTAACCCAATAACCTTTTAGTCACTTAACTTAGTGAGTTCTGCAAAAAACACCTTTTATGACCCAATAACCTTTTAGTCACTTAACTTAGTGAGTTCTGAAAACACCTTTATGACCCAATAACCTTTAGTCACTTAACTTAGTGAGTTCTGCAAAGCACCTTTTATGACCCAATAACCTTTAGTCACTTAACTTAGTGAGTTCTGCAAAAAAACACCTTTATGACCCAATAACCTTTTAGTCACTTAACTTAGTGAGTTCTGCAAAAGCACCTTTTTATGACCCAAATAACCTTTAGTCACTTAACTTAGTGAGTTCTTTAGTTCTGCAAAAGCACCTTTTTATGACCCAATAACCTTTTAGTCACTTAACTTAGTGAGTTCTGCAACCTTTATGACCCAATAACCTTTTTTAGTCACTTAACTTAGTGAGTTCTGCAAAGCACCTTTATGACCCAATAACCTTTTAGTCACTTAACTTAGTGAGTTCTGAAAAACACCTTTATGACCCAATAACCTTTTAGTCACTTAACTTAGTGAGTTCTGAAAAACACCTTTATGACCCAATAACCTTTTAGTCACTTAACTTAGTGAGTTCTGCAAAACACCTTTATGACCCAATAACCTTTTAGTCACTTAACTTAGTGAGTTCTGCAAAGCACCTTTATGACCCAATAACCTTTTAGTCACTTAACTTAGTGAGTTCTGCAAAGCACCTTTATGACCCAATAACCTTTAGTCACCCAAAACACCTAACCTTTTTAGTCACTTAACTTAGTGAGTTCTGGAAAAAAACACCTTTATGACCCAATGTCAGTGAGTTCTGCAAAACACCTTTATGACCCAATAACCTTTAGTCACTTAACTTAGTGAGTTCTGCAAAGCACCTTTTATGACCCAATAACCTTTTAGTCACTTAACTTAGTGAGTTCTGCAAAGCACCTTTTATGACCCAATAACCTTTTTAGTCACTTAACTTAGTGAGTTCTGCAAAGCACCTTTATGACCCAATAACCTTTAGTCACTTAACTTAAGTTCTTTTTATGACCCAATAACCTTTTAGTCACTTAACTTAGTGAGTTCTGCAAAGCACCTTTATGACCCAATAACCTTTTAGTCACTTAACTTAGTGAGTTCTGCAAAGCACCTTTATGACCCAATAACCTTTTAGTCACTTAACTTAGTGAGTTCTGCAAAGCACCTTTATGACCCAATAACCTTTTAGTCACTTAACTTAGTGAGTTATTAACTTGGTAAGTTCTTAACTTAGTGAGTTCTGCAAAGCACCTTTATGACCCAATAACCTTTTAGTCACTTAACTTAGTGAGTTCTGCAAAGCACCTTTATGACCCAATAACCTTTTAGTCACTTAACTTAGTGAGTTCTGAAAAACACCTTTATGACCCAATAACCTTTTAGTCACTTAACTTAGTGAGTTCTGAAAAACACCTTTATGACCCAATAACCTTTTAGTCACTTAACTTAGTGAGTTCTGCAAAGCACCTTCAAAGCACCCCCAATAACCTTTTAGTCACTTAACTTAGTGAGTTCTGCAAAGCACCTTTATGACCCAATAACCTTTTAGTCACTTAACTTAGTGAGTTCTGCAAAACACCTTTATGACCCAATAACCTTTTAGTCACTTAACTTAGTGAGTTCTGCAAAGCACCTTTATGACCCAATAACCTTTTAGTCACTTAACTTAGTGAGTTCTGAAAAACACCTTTATGACCCAATAACCTTTTAGTCACTTAACTTAGTGAGTTCTGAAAAACACCTTTATGACCCAATAACCTTTTAGTCACTTAACTTAGTGAGTTCTGCAAAGCACCTTTATGACCCAATAACCTTTTTTAGTGAGTTCAAAACACCTTTTAACTTAGTGAGTTCTGCAAAGCACCTTTATGACCCAATAACCTTTTAGTCACTTAACTTGGTGAGTTCTGCAAAACACCTTTATGACCCAATAACCTTTTAGTCACTTAACTTGGTGAGTTCTGCAAAACACCTTTATGACCCAATAACCTTTTAGTCACTTAACTTAGTGAGTTCTGCAAAGCACCTTTATGACCCAATAACCTTTTAGTCACTTAACTTAGTGAGTTCTGCAAAGCACCTTTATGACCCAATAACCTTTTAGTCACTTAACTTAGTGAGTTCTGCAAAGCACCTTTATGACCCAATAACCTTTTAGTCACTTAACTTAGTGAGTTCTGCAAAACACCTTTATGACCCAATAACCTTTAGTCACTTAACTTAGTGAGTTCTGAAAAACACACCTTTATGACCCAATAACCTTTAGTCACTTAACTTAGTGAGTTCTGCAAAAGCACCTTTATGACCCAATAACCTTTTTAGTCACTTAACTTAGTGAGTTCTGCAAAGCACCTTTTTATGACCCAATAACCTTTAGTCACTTAACTTAGTGAGTTCTGCAAAGCACCTTTTATGACCCAATAACCTTTTAGTCACTTAACTTAGTGAGTTCTGCAAAGCACCTTTATGACCCAATAACCTTTTTTCACTTAACTTAGTGAGTTCTGAAAGCACCTTTATGAAACCTTTAGTCACTTTTAGTGAGTTCTCCCTTTTATGACCCAATAACCTTTTAGTCACTTAACTTAGTGAGTTCTGCAAAGCACCTTTATGACCCAATAACCTTTTAGTCACTTAACTTAGTGAGTTCTGAAAAACACCTTTATGACCCAATAACCTTTTAGTCACTTAACTTAGTGAGTTCTTAACTTGGTGAGTTCTTAACTTAGTGAGTTCTTAACTTGGTGAGTTCTTAACTTAGTGAGTTCTTAACTTAGTGAGTTCTTAACTTGGTGAGTTCTTAACTTGGTGAGTTCTTAACTTGGTGAGTTCTTAACTTGGTGAGTTCTTAACTTAGTGAGTTCTTAACTTAGTGAGTTCTGCAAAGCACCTTTATGACCCAATAACCTTTTAGTCACTTAACTTAGTGAGTTCTTAACTTGGTGAGTTCTTAACTTAGTGAGTTCTTAACTTGGTGAGTTCTTAACTTGGTGAGTTCTTAACTAGGTGAGTTCTTAACTTAGTGAGTTCTTAACTTAGTGAGTTCTTAACTTAGTGAGTTCTTAACTTGGTGAGTTCTTAACTTAGTGAGTTCTTAACTTGGTGAGTTCTTAACTTAGTGAGTTCTGCAGCTGTGGTTTTATCATCCAGCATAGCTACTGCTGCTGGCAAAGAGGATCCCACAGAGGATTGCAGATCTAGCTCAGTGCCCCTCTAAGGCCCTCTTACCCCTGAGCTAACAGAGCTTAGTGCCCCTCTAAGGTCCCTCTTACCCCTGGAGCTAACAGAGCTCAGTGCCCCTCTAAGGCCCTCTTACCCCTGGAGCTAACAGAGCTCAGTGCCCCTCTAAGGTCCTCTTACCCCTGGAGCTAACAGAGCTCAGTGCCCCTCTAAGGCCCTCTTACCCCTGGAGCTAACAGAGCTCAGTGCCCCTCTAAGGCCCTCTTACCCCTGGAGCTAACAGAGCTTAGTGTCCCTCTAAGGCCCTCTTACCCCATGGAGCTGACAGAGCTTAGTGTATCTTTGTGCCTGTCTGTGAGAGTGTCCCTCTAAGGCCCTCTTACCCCTGGAGCTTACAGTACATCAATGTCTGTTTGGCACAGTTTACAAAATGCATGATGCTGTACTACATTACCCATACTGCACTGCTACTCTACATTATCCATACTCTGCTGCTACACAAAATGCATGGTGCTGTACTACATTACCCATACTGCACTGCTACTCTACATTATCCATACTCTGCTGCTGCACAAAATGCATGGTGCTGTACTACATTACCAATACTGCACTGCTACTCTACATTATCCATACTCTGCTGCTACACAAAATGCATGGTGCTGTATGCATCTGTCCTGCATGCAGTAGCAAAGTGGTGTTCACAATACCACACAGAGTTGAAAAACGTCTTTCGTTTCGGTAGCAAAGTGGTGTTCACAATACCACACAGAGTTGAAAAACGTCTTTGGTTTCGGCATATGCAACTTATACGCTCAACTAATGCAACAACGGTATTCATTCATTCATTCATTCATTAATTCATTCACGAGGGGAGTTGTCGCATCGACTACCTCGCGAAAATGAAATCGGTGGAGTTTTGTGATGTTCCGTGCTACTGTGGTGGCGGGGGTCAGAAATAATGACCCGTAATAGGGGTTGGAATGAGGTGTCTGTGCTCATGAAATGAAAAAGGAGGACGGAAGGTTCAAAAACGAAATGCGGACAGATAGCCTATCTGTGATTGACAGCCAGTCGCTGCAGCATGCTAATCTCTCTTTCTCTCTCCATTTTGTGTGTGTGTGTGTGTGTGTGTACATACAGAGACAGCTGTTTGGCATAGAGGCTCCTGCAACGGTAGATCTGACTGGATGGAGGAGACACTTCAACACGTACACACTGCAGGGGCGACGGAACGTAAGAGACACACTAACACACACAGACACACACACACTAACACTAACACACACACAGACACACACTACACACTAACACTCACACAGAGACACACACTAACACACACAGATACACACAAAACATACACGCACTAACACATAGAGACACAATAGAGACACACAATAACACGCACACACACTTCCACACAGACAGACACACTAACACACACACACTGACACACACACACACACACAAAAAACACACACACACAGACAGACACACTAACACACACACACAAACTAGTGTTGTCACGATACCAAAATTAATGTTTCGATACCGATACCAAGTCAAGAATTCCCTCATGTTATCAAAAACGGTTGGTGATTTAACCCTGCCTAGGTTGTTCTGGCGCATATGCTGGTCTGTGGGTTTAACCCTGTCTAGTTAGTTCTGCCGCATATGCTGGTCTGGGGGTTTAACCCTGTCTAGTTAGTTCTGGCGCATATGCTGGTATGTGGGTTTAACCCTGTCTGGCACATATGCTGGTCTGGTGCCCATACAGTTTGTTCTGGCGCATATGCTGGTTTGGTGCCTATAGAGTTTGTTTGTGGCGCATATGCTGGTCTGGTGCCTTTAGAGTTTGTTCTGGCGCATATGCTGGTCTGGTGCCTATAGAGTTTGTTCTGGCGCATATGCTGGTCTGGTGCCCATACAGTTTGTTCTGGCGCATATGCTGGTCTGGTGCCTATAGTCAAGTCAAGTCAAGTTTATTTATATAGCACATTTCATACACAGAGGTCATTCAATGTGCTTTACATAAACAAAACCAAACGATAATAACAAATAAAAGCATAGAAGGGCAATATAGTCAAAGAATAGTTAAAAGGTAAAGATCATAATAAAAAGAAAACATAAAACACAAGGTAAAATCATTTAAAAATAAAGAATAATTAGTAAGCAAAAACAAAGGCAAAAGTAGTAAAAAGTAATAAAAGACAAAGTAGAATAATTATCGAGGCAGATTCAGAATTTGTAACTCGCACAGTTAGCAGAAAGCGCCTGAGAACAGTTTGGTCTTAAGTCTAGATTTAAAACTGGCTACAGTTGGGGCCTTTTTAATGTCATCCCAAAGTTGGTTCCACAGCTGAGCCGCATAGCAGCTAAAAAGCTGCTTCACCATGTTTAGTTCTTAACTGTAGGTTTTACTAGCAGGTTTTTCACCTGGGACCTGAGAGAGATCTAGAAGGTGTGTACTGCTGAAGCATGTCTGACAATTATTTAGGTCCTGCTCCATTTACTGATTTATAAACAAGCAATAGTGCTTTAAAGTCAATTCTGTGACTTACTGGAAGCCAGTGCAAGGACTTAAGAATTGGAGTAATGTGGTCAGTTCTTTTAGTTTTTGTTAGAGTCCTAGCTGCTGCATTTTGTATCACCTGAAGCTGTTTAATAGTCTTTTTAGGAAGGCCTGTGAACAGTCCATTGCAGTAATCGACCCTGCTGGAGATAAATGCATGAATGAGTTTTTCTAAGTCATGTTTTGACATCAGCCCTCTGAGTTTGACAATATTTTTGAGGTGGTAAAAAGCTGATTTAGTTATCGCTTTCATGTGGCTGTTGAAATTTAGATCACTGTCAATTAATACACCAAGATTTTTAACAGTATCCTTTGCCTTCAACCCTTTTGTGTCAAGGAGAGTGGCAACCCTAAGTCTTTCCTCATTTTTACCAAATATAATTACTTCAGTTTTTTCTTTGTTCAGCTGAAGAAAAGTTTGAGACATCCAGGTGTTGATTTGTTCTATACATTGACACATAGATTCAAGAGGACCATAGTTGTTTGGTGATAGAGCTAAGTAAATTTGTGTGTAATCTGCATAGCTATGATATGAAATCAAATTATTTTGAATGATTTGTCCAAGTGGGAGCATATAGAGGTTGAATAATAGTGGCCCCAAGATCGACCCTGGGGAAACACCACAGGTCAAGGACGTTGGTGTTGAGGTACAGTTTCGATGGCAACAAAGAAGCTCCTTTCTTGTAGATATGATTTTAGCCAGCTGATAACTATGCCTGTAAATCCAACCCAGTGTTCTAGTCTGTGTAGTAAAATATTGTGATCAACAGTGTCAAATGCTGCACTAAGGTCCAGTAGCACTAGGACTGATGTTTTACCTGAATCTGTGTTGAGGCGTATGTCATTGGAAACTTTAATGAGAGCTGTTTCAGTGCTGTGATTTGCCGAAAACCAGACTGAAAGTAATCAAAATACCCATTTGATGTTAGGAAGGTGGTTAATTGATTAAAGACTACTTTTTTCAATAATTTTGCCAATTAAAGGTAGATTGGATATGGGCCTGTAATTGTTTAGCATGGAGGCATCCAGGTTATTCTTCTTGAGAAGTGGCTTTACAACAGCTGTTTTCAGTGACTTAGGAAAAGTGCCAGACAGCAATGATACATTTACAATTTGAAGGACATCCGCCGCTATGAGGTGAAAAACAGTTTTGAAGAAATTGGTAGGCAGAGTGTCTAAGACACATGTGGAAGGGCTGAGATTCTGTACTGTTTTTCAAGTGTTTTAAGAGTCTATCAAGCTGAACTCTGACATCAAGTTTAGTTTCCCTCTGTTTGTTGCTGGAAGTTCAGGTTGTTGAATTTGTAATTGAGCAGATATGTTGAGTCTGATTTTGTCAATTTTACCTTTAAAAAAAAAGATGAAAACTCATTGCATTTATTAGTTGAGAGAAGTTCAGGCGCTAATTGTGAAGGGGGATTTGTTAACTTATCAACATAAGTTAACAAATCCCCTTTGTTCTGGCGCATATGCTGGTCTGGTGCCCATACAGTTTGTTCTGGCGCATCTGCTGGTCTGGGGACCATACAGTTTGTTCTGGCGCATATGCTGGTCTGGGGCCCATACAGTTTGTTCTGGCGCATATGCTGGTCTGGTGCCCATACAGTTTGTTCTGGCGCATATGCTGGTCTGGTGCCTATAGAGTTTGTTCTGGCGCATATGCTGGTCTGGTGCCCATAGAGTTTGTTCTGGCGCATATGCTAGTCTGGGGCCCATACAGTTTGTCCTGTGCTCCTCTGGGTGCTGTTTGTTATCATGCCACTGAATGGTGTTTGTTTGACTACACTCGCTTTTTATTATATTCCTGTAGGAAACAGTCTCTATCTATCTATCTATCTATCTATCGGTATATGGTGTTATTTTTTATTATTTTCCTGTAGGAAACACTACCGGTATCTGGTTTTATTTTTGGTATTATTTTCCTGTAGGAAACACTACCGGCATCTGGTGTTATTTTCCTGTAGGAAACACTACCGGCATCGGGTGTTATTTTTGGTATCAACCTCCATTGAGGTTCCAAGCGAGCTCAGCCAATTCCAAAACCAACGTGAAAGTATTGCAGGTTACTGATTGGTCACTATCGGCCAATTCCAAAACCAACGTGAAAGTATTGCAGGTTACTGATTGGTCACTATCGGCCAATTCCAAAACCAAAGTGAAAGTATTGCAGGTTACTGATTGGTCACTATCGGCATTGATGTGTGATGCTGACGTGCACAACATTTTTTTAATCCCTCAGTTCAGCTAGCATGACAAGCAGACAGCGTTAACAATAATCGCAACTACATTATGGTATTATTCGAAACGGGTGCATTTGTAAATTCAATCTGGCACTCTGAAAATGGAACAACTCTCTGCAGTTCGAAAAGACGAGTGTTCAACCTCCTATGAATTAACAAACGGTTTAAGACGAGTGTTCTACATCCCTATGAGTTAACTAACGGTTTAAGACGAGTGTTCTACATACCTATGAGTTAACGAACGGTTTAAGACGAGTGTTCTACATCCCTATGAGTTAACTAACGGTTTAAGATGAGTGTTCTACCTCCCTATAATTTAACTAATAGTTTCTCATAGATGAACACTGACGTTAACACATATACAGCTGTTACGCAGGGCTCATAGACGAACACTGACGTTAACACATGTGCAGCTGTTACGCAGGGCTCATAGACGAACACTGGCTCATAGATGAACACTGACGTTAGCGCACATGCAACTGTTACGCAGGGGCTCATAGATGAACACTGGCTCATAGATGGACATATGTAGCTGTTACGCAGGACTCATAGATGAACACACATGCAGCTGTTACGCAGGGGCTCATAGATGAACACTGACGTTAACACATATGCAGCTGTTACGCAGGGGCTCATAGATGAACACTGACGTTGACACATATGCAGCTGTTACGCAGGGGCTCATAGATGAACACACATGCAGCTGTTACGCAGGACTCATAGATGAACACACATGCACGCTGTTACATATGGGGCTCATAGATGAACACTGACGTTAACACATATGCAGCTGTTACGCAGGGGCTCATAGATGAACACTGACGTTAACACACATGCAGCTGTTACGCAGGGGCTCATAGATGAACACTGACGTTAACACATATGCAGCTGTTACGCAGGACTCATAGCGCCCCTATCCCAAGATGTCGGTCTCTCTCTCTCGGCTTGGCCTTCTTGCGGACGACATACTGGGCGCGCTACTTTAGTTTAAGACGTTAAACTTTATTGTTTAGCTTTAGTTCTTTAAATGTAAATATATTTCTATATATGTTTATTCATGGCGATTACTTTAGGTTTCCAGCACGTTCTTAGGGTAGTTAGTTAGTGTAGTTATGAAGTGGCACGGAAGACTCACTTTTTCTTTTGTGTTCACTTGGTCGGGAGTCAGACAAGCTTCCCACGAACTAGACAGTAAGCGTGAGGTCTTTCTTTTTGTGTTTTTCCTTTGGTCTTTGTAATCGTCATGTTTTTGTTTGGTAATTCGTTCTAAATTGTTCCTTTGCATTAAATTGTTACATTTCCCCCGCACAACCGGACTCTGGTGAATTCGTTTATGTTATGCTGTCCCTACTTTGACATGGACTGGTAACAACAGCAACACACCAAGAATCAGACACAGCATCCCCTTGATTTCCTTCATTGTTGTAATGTTTGTATTTTGTATTCAATGTATTTTTCTCTGCCCCCTCTCTCTACCTCCCTTCTTTTCTTTCCTCCCTCCCCCTCTCTCTCTCTCCATCTCTCTCTCTCTCCATCTCTCTCCATCTCTCTCTCTCCATCTCTCTCTCTCTCCATCTCTCTCTCAATTCAATTTCAATTCAATAAGCTTTATTGGCATGAATGTAAATTGTACAGTGTTGCCAAAGCATTCAATACAATAATAATAATAATAATAAAAAATAGTACAGATGGTGATGATGATGATGATGATGATGATGATGATAATGAAAATAACATCTGGCTGATTAAATGAACAAAAAAAAGTATTATTATGTTATTGAACATGGCTGTTCTCGCAGGATGTGGCAGGATTGGATGTACTCAGCAGCTAGGTGGACACAACTGTCTACTTCCCCCAAGAGGAATGATAGTTTTTGTTCATTGTTTGTTTTAAGAAATTCAGAACATTTATCTCCGATTTTAGTATTCTTCTCTTATAACCTCATATCTTTTGCATTCGGTAAAAAAATGCTGTTAATTTTCTACTGTTACTGCAGTGACCACACATCCTTTTTTCAGGGGCCAGCCAGGTTTGCCTGTGTCACCCCTTTTCAATAGCAAGGCTATGGTCGCTGAGCCTGTACCTTGTCAATATACTTTCTATATTTAGAATTTTAGTTAAATATGGTGCCAATTTGTAATCAGATTTTATTAATTTAAATACATTGAGTTTACTTATTTGCTTAATTGTTAATGTAATTTTCTTTCGAGGTTTTTTCTAATTGTTTTCATTTTGAAGCAATGGTTGAGTCAGTTTTGTTTAGGCCATGTTTTTCAATTAGGTAATCTAGGGGATTCTTCTCTGGGATTCTATCCCTCAGCTGGGCAGCAGTGTGGTGGTATCTGCTTGGTTCACTGTGTTGTAGGTGATGCCAGAATTTTGCCGCTCTTTTGTGGATATTGAGAAGAAGAGGGAATCTTCCTAATTCAGCTCTACAACCCATATTCGGGCAACTTCTGTTCACTCCTAATATATTTTTACAGAACTCTAAGTGAAAAATTTCGGGCTGACTTTTGTCCCATGTCTCCAAATTGTCTTTGTATTAGGTGGCCCAAATCTCACTCCCGTATAATAGGATTAGTTTAATTACAGAATCAAAAACATGTAACCATATTTGTAATGGGGGGTTGTATCTAATTAATGATTTCCTTCAGAAGTAATATGTTTTCCTTGCCTTTTCTGTTAAATCTATGATTGCCAAATTGTCCGGTATATGAGATTATTAATCCTAGATAACAATAATGTTTCACTTGTTCTATTGATTGTTTGCCAATTGTGAAATGGTAATCGTTAGATGTTGATTGTTTTTTGATTGGTAGGGCCCAAGTTGTACTATATTTGTTTATTATATCAAGGCTTTCTTGCAGTCCCTCTGCCGTTGGCGATAGTACGAGCAGGTCATCTGCAAAGAGTAGACATTTTATCTCTCTACCCAGTAGGTTAAGCCCTGGGGAAGAAGTTTCTATGTTGGTGGTCAAATCATTTGTATAAAATCTCTCTCTCTCTCTCTCCCCCTCTCTCTCTCCCTCCCTCTCTCTCTCTCTCTCTCTCTCTCTCCCTCTCTCTCTCCCCTCTCTCTCTCTCTCCCCCTCTCTCTCTCTCTCTCTCTCTCTCTCTCTTTCTCTCTCTCTCTCTCTCTCTGTAGTTTGTTCTGGTGACATATGCTGCTCTGGCCCTGGGTGCTGCAGCTTACGCCGTGAACCGCCGAGACAAACAGACACAGGAAGTGGCAGAGAGTATCACTTCCTCCCAGGCCTGAAGGACTCTACACACGTAGACACACACACAGTAGCACTTCCTCCCAGGCCTGAAGGACCCTACACTCGTACACACACACACTCACACACACACACACAGAGACTGTAAGTATAGTTATATTATTAAGTGACAGACCGCAGAACACTGGGATGTAACTGTTTATTAAATTAATAAATATCTCACCACTATGTGTATGTGTGTGTGTGTGTGTGTGTGTGTGTGTGTGTGTGTGTGTGGGGGGTACACAGGTCTGACTAAAACAATGCATACAATAGGCAGGAAGAAAAACAATGTTACAGGAGTAGCATTAAAAAGTACTACAACTTCAAACAAAGATTAGATCAATAAATAGGCAAAATTAATTATAAATATGAAGGAGGAAAAATAGAACAAGAGAGTACAACAGGTCAAATAGAGTAAACAGAAAAAAAAAACAGTAGTACAAAGTCAAGGACTCAAATCTCATCTCTGAGGGTCCCTCCAGACAAACTGAAGCATTTTTATCTTTGTAAATATTCAAAGAATAAAAGGCATAAAAAAACACTGTTTTCCCAGTGTGTAGCATCATCTTGCTAGGACTCCTCACAGTGTGTAGCATCATCTTGCTAGGACTCCTCACAGTGTGTAGCATCATCTTGCTAGGACTCCTCACAAGGTGTTGGTAGCTGGAGGGATGATTTCGGAAGGTTTCCACACGACACCTTTTGAATTTCGCCACACCAGATTTTGCCTCAGGGTGTGGATGACGAAACGGCAAGACATTTGGTTGTAGTGGCTGGCAAGCGAGATAGTTAGCCTATCAGCTAGTTCATAAGTATAACTACTAAATAAAGATACACTGGGTCTTTATGCCTCGACAAAGTTGCATATAAACAACAATTCATGTTCATAGAAACAACAAGGTTATGTATTTTATACCTGTGTTTTCATGCTAACATTACATGTTAAGAAAGTTGAGCAGCTAAATATAGAAAGAAATGTTCTGTGTATTAGCCGCATTGTGTATAAACCGCAGGAAGTGTTTTATGCAGGTTAAAAAAAACAAAACCATATTAATACCATATTAACTGCCCCCGTGTATACCTTATAGCTAAAGAAATGTAGCAAAATCAATGTATAAATTGTGGCTAATAGTACATAAATTACGGTACATGTTTTACAAAGTATCTCTGTATGTGTGACAGATAACATCCATGTACCCTTGTATGTGTAGCCAACCTGCAGACTACGTTTGTGTGATATAAAAATAACAATCTGTGTCGATACAAGCACCAGTGCTGCAGACTATGTTTGTGTGATATACATATAACAATCTGTGTTGATACAAGCACCAGTGCTCATCCAGAAGTCAGACTGCAGACTATCTTGTAATCATGCTGTGACTTGCTCCAACTTTCTTTAGAATAGTGATTTACTTTGACATATCCAAATGGTCCCCAAGACTATCGCTATATACCGTTTCTTTGCAAATGCATATTTCGGTCTAACTCAGAACTAGTCCAATTAACACGTTATCATCCAATTAAGACTCTTTATTGTTTTTAGACCAAATATTCTTTCTTTTCTTTTAAGTTGTGTTTTTATTCAGTTGTACTGGAAACAACCTCTGTTTTTCTACAGTCGTTGCTGTTAGGTTTATAACTCACTTCTTTGCAATCTTTGCAAATCCTTGCAGTATAATCAGTAGACTAAAATGGATTGGAAATCTCTGATTGTCAGGGCTGTCCTCTGATTCAGGGATTCATAAAGGCACAACATGGACCCCCTGGAGCTTCTCCTTGGCACTCTAGAAGATCTAACTGCCAAAGACCTGAAGACGTTCCAGTTGTACCTGACTGAGGGGGCGCTGAAGGGGTTTGATCGTATTCCAAAAGGGAAGCTGGAGAAATGTGATCCCCCAGATACTGCAGGCATAATGAGGGAGGCCTATGGCAGTGAAGGTGCCCTGAGGATAACACTGCTCATCTTGAAGAAGATGAAGCACAATGACCTTGCAGACAAACTGGAGGGAGAGCTGGAGAAGAGGTAAAATAGTTGCCCCTAAGGTACATTGGTTAGAGGTGAGAAGATATAGGATAATTGCCCCTAAGGTACATTGGTTAGAGGTGAGAAGATATAGGATAGTTGCCCCGAAGGTACATTGGTTAGAGGTGAGAAGATATAGGATAATTGCCCCTAAGGTACATTGGTTAGAGGTGAGAAGATATAGGATAATTGCCCCGAAGGTACATTGGTTAGAGGTGAGAAGATATAGGATAGTTGCCCCTAAGGCACATTGGTTAGAGGTGAGAAGATATAGGATAGTTGCCCCGAAGGTACATTGGTTAGAGGTGAGAAGATATAGGATAGTTGCCCCGAAGGTACATTGGTTAGAGGTGTAGAGTGTTCTAGAGAGTTCTGCCCAGATCTGTAGAACTTCACTGTAACCTAATCCACAAAACGTACAACCTTTGTTTTATATCTCTCTTGTCCTCAGTGGCCCAGCGCTGTCGGTAGATATGGATAAGGGATCTGTTGAGTACATTAGCAATATCAAAATCAATGCATTTCACCTGCCTGAGTCACTTAAACATAGTAGCTTTACTTTGTGTGGATTGGATCATATTTGACCTCTTCTGTGCATCTTCAGCTGTGCTGCTTTATACGAGCCTTTCACTATAGCCCAGTGCATCTTCAGCTGTGCTTTATACGAGCCTTTCACTATAGCCCAGTGCATCTTCAGCTGTGCTGCTTTATACGAGCCTTTCACTATAGCCCAGGTTTCTTTTGCTCAGCGCCGTAATAATTTTTAAAGGGTGTAAGATTTAGATTTTTGGATCATGTGCCAGACCACACCTTTTGTCTTGCCTTGTAAAATAATAAAATACTTGTACGATATGAATAAGACTTGTACGATATAAATAAGACTTGTACGATATGAATAAGATATGTACGATATGAATAAGACTTGTATGAATAAGACATGTACGATATGAATAAGACTTGTACAATATGAATAAGACTTGTACGATATAAATAAGACATGTACGATATGAATAAGACTTGTACGATATGAGTAAGATATGAATACGATTTGTATGATATGAATAAGACTTGTATGATGTGAGTAAGACTTGTACGATATGAATAAGACTTGTACGATATGAATAAGACATGTACGATATGAATAAGATATGTACGATATGAATAAGACTTGTATGAATAAGACATGTACGATATGAATAAGACTTGTACGATATGAATAAGACTTGTACGATATAAATAAGACATGTACGATATTAATAAGACTTGTACGATATGAATAAGACATGTACGATATGAATAAGACTTGTACGATATAAATAAGACATGTACGATATGAATAAGACTTGTACGATATGAGTAAGATATGAATAAGACTTGTATGATATGAATAAGACTTGTATGATATGAATAAGACTCGTACGATATGAATAAGACTTGCATCGCACTTTTCACCACGTTGCGTCAGGATGAATCACGGTAGGGTCCCCAGTGTTGTTCATGTTAGCCTAGAGCATGTTTTCCTAGCCTTTCATTTGCTTTCTTCATAAAAAAGTCTGTATTTGTCAAACAGAATCTGCCATCCAACAGCAACTTAAGGCTGAACTGAAGGACAAAGGTGTCTGTGCAGAAGTTCTGTCTAGACTGGGCAGAAGAAAGGGCCAATCAGGATATTTATTTAATCTTTGTGCTTCCTTTCGGAGAGCTGAACTTACTTCAAACAGAGGAGTACAGTCTCTTGTCACTTTTGATATACTTCCACCCTGAACTTATGGACTTGAATGCTGTTAAGATGGATAAGAACTCAAAGATTCTGTTCATCTTTGATGGTCTAGATGAAAGTAAACTTGAGCTGAATTTCCGAAGTGAACAGAGGCAGCATGACTTGAGACAGACATCATCTGTGAGTCAACTGCTAACAAATCTCATTCAAGGGCATCTGCTCCAGTCGTCTCTCATCTGGATCACATCACGGCCTGCAGCAGTCAATCTAATCCCTTCTCGTTATGTGGACAAGTGGACAGAAATACGTGGATTTAATGACACGCAGAAGGATGAATACTTCAGCAGGAGATTCTCAAATAGCCATATTAACAAAATCATTTCACAAATCAAAACAAGAAGGAGCCTCTACATCATGTGCCACATACCAGTCTTCTGTTGGATTCTTGTCTGCGTGCTTCAGGACATGCTGTCTCCTGACAGCAATATGGATATTCCAAAAACTATGACTGAACTGTTCATCCACTTTCTTCTCATCCAGACCAACAGGAAGAACCAGAGATGTTCTGGGCAAAGTGAAACAGACAGAATCAAGCTAATGCAGAGACACAAAGAACACATACTGAGATTGTCTGAACTGGCGTTTAGACAACTAGAAAAGGAGAGCATTGTGTTTAGCAAAAAAGATCTGAGAGAAAGTGGCATTGAGGACAGTGAAATTAAAGAATACTCTGAGGTGTGCACCGAGATCTTCAAGAAAGACCGTATGTTCTACAAAAGAACATTCTACTGCTTTGTTCATCTGAGTGTTCAGGAGTTTCTGGCAGCTCTTCATGTGTTCTATAGTTTTGTGAATAAGAACCATAAGGCGCTGGAGTCCTTCACAGTGCCAAGTACCAGCAGCCAAGAAGAGGAGAGACCCAAAGAACCTCATGAAGACGATGTCTGCCAAGATGAGATGTCATTGCACGTTCTGTTAACTAGAGCAGTGGACAAATCCTTAGAGAGCAAGAATGGACACCTAGATCTTTTCCTGCGCTTCCTTTTGGGAATATCACTGGAGTCCAATCAAGAACTCTTGGAAGGCCTACTGCTTCAGGTAGAGGACATCTCTGCAAGTCTCGAGACAACCACTGAGTACATCAAGAAGATTCTAAGCGAGGGCAGTAATTCTGTTGAGAGGTGCCTGAATCTGTTACTCTGTTTACTTGAAATGAAGGACAGCTCACTTCATGAGAACACTAAAGAGTATGTGAAATCTGGTCAGCAGCTGACCCCAGCCCAGTGTTCATTACAGGCGTTCATACTTCTGATGTCAGAGGATGACTTTGATCTAACCATGTACAGGACGTCCCAGGAGGGTCGCGAACGATTGCTCATTGTGCTGAGGAGCTGCAGAAAGGCTCGGTAAGTCTGAATATTTTCCCATTCCATGTATCGTAGTTACGGGACCTCTGAACAGTGTGATGGCCCATATCTTTTGATGGAACTGTCTGCAGGATCATGAGGAGCTGTGTAATAAACTGAAAACAATTAATTAATTAATTTTTAAGTTGAAATCAAGTTGAAGTATGTGTCTCCTCCCATTGTAGATTGAAGGGCTGTGGTCTCAGTGAAAAAATCCTGTGGGGTTATATCCGCTAATCTCCAATCTGAAAGTGCATGCCTGAGGGAGTTGGACCTGAGCTCTAATCCCCTGTGTGATGCTGGGGTGGAGCGTCTGTCTGCTGGACTGAAACACACATGCACACTAGAGACACTGAGGTCAGTATGCAGTCTTTAACCAGACAGCCATTTGTCCACACACATACACTGAGGTCAGTATGCAGTCTTTAACCAGACAGCCATTTGTCCACACACATACTCTGAGGTCAGTATGCAGTCTTTAACCAGACAGTCATTTGTCCACACACATACACTGAGGTCAGTATGCAGTCTTTAACCAGACAGCCATTTGTCCACACACATACACTGAGGTCAGTATGCAGTCTTTAACCAGACAGCCATTTGTCCACACACATACACTGAGGTCAGTATGCAGTCTTTAACCAGACAGCCATTTGTCCACACACATACACTGAGGTCAGTATGCAGTCTTTAACCAGACAGTCATTTGTCCACACACATACACTGAGGTCAGTATGCAGTCTTTAACCAGACAGCCATTTGTCCTCCTTATTACCACCAAGCAAATTATAAACACACCAAACTGTCTCAGTGTAGTTTGTTGTTGAGACATATCACACCACAAACTATAAATCCACTTGCTTAACAGGTATCCATCTAGCTACTTGCTTAACAGGTGATTCTGATTCTCTTCTGTCTGTCTTCTGACTGCAGACTGGCTGGCTGTGGTCTCAGTGGACATTCCTGTAGGACTCTATCATCAGTTCTCCAGTCAGGAAGCTCACAGCTGAGAGAGTTGGACCTGAGCTCTAATCCTCTGATGGATTCTGGAGTGGAATATTTGTCTGGTGGACTGAAGCACATTAACTGCAGACTGGACACACTAAGGTTAGCCAAGTGAAGTACACTAACTGCAGACTGGACACATTGAGGTTAGCCAAGTGAAGTACACTAACTGCAGACTGGACAAACTAAGGTTAGCCAAGTGAAGTACACTAACTGCAGACTGGACACATTGAGGTTAGCCAAGTGAAGTACACTAACTGCAGACTGGACAAACTAAGGTTAGCCAAGTGAAGTACACTAACTGCAGACTGGACACATTGAGGTTAGCCAAGTGAAGTACACTAACTGCAGACTGGACACATTGAGGTTAGCCAAGTGAAGTACACTAACTGCAGACTGGACATATTGAGGTTAGCCAAGTTAAATTAGATGTGCAATAGCATAGGGAACGTCATTGGCAATTTCAATTTTTGGAAAATAATTCAGTATCCAGAGATGCGTACACATGTACAGTATATGTTTGATATAAAATTCATCACACTTCATTTCCTATAACAGAGTACATAAATGAATTCAATATAAAAACTGCTAGATTTTAATAATCCATCAATTTCCATATTTACAAAATAATGTTTTATACAAACATGTGTGTGGTCTCCTCAAGTAAATATCTATTGGGATAAATATACCTAAATATTTCAAATACAAAATGTATGTGTTGTCTTGCAGACTTGCTGACTGTGAACTCACAAGTAGTGCTTGCAAAGCATTGGCCTCAGTTCTCCACTCAGACAACTCCCACCTTACAAAGATGGATCTTAAGAAGTTGGATCTGACCAACAACGACTTGACTGATTCTGGAGTGAAGGAGCTGTGTGCTGCTCTGGGACATCGGAGCTGTAAACTGGAGCTGTTGAGGTTGGTATTCATGTATTTACACACTTCAGCTGTAAACTGGAGCTGTTGAGGTTGGTATTCATGTATTTACACACTTCAGCTGTAAACTGGAGTTGTTGAGGTTGGTATTCATGTATTTATACACTTCAGCTGTAAACTGGAGCTGATGAGGTCTGTGTTTGTGCTGCGACATGAATGTGCGACAGCAAATGTTCAACATCCTGTTTTGTATTGATGATGGATCTTTTGTATTGAGTTTGTGTTTGTACTAAGAGATACACTGATGGTTGTGTAAACATCCCAGCTGAAAAAAAAACAGCCTGACCAGCTAATGATGGTCATACAGACTGATGAGAAGATCACACTTGCATGTCCAGATTGATAAATGGTCACACCAGCATGTCCAGATTGATAAGAAGATCACACCTGCATCTCCAGATTGATAAAATGGTCACACCAGCATGTGCAGATTGATAAGATGATCATCACACCAGCATGTCCAGCTTGTGGCCCAAGCAGCTAAACCAGCAACACTTGAATAAAAGTAAAACCACATTCAACCAGCTGAAACCAGCTACCAGAATAAGCTGTTTTTTAGCTGTTTTTTGTCAGCAGGGATGTTCACCATCCTGTTTTGAATTAATCTTTTGTTTTGAAGGATGACCACATCCTGTTTTGTATTGATCTTTTGTATTGAGGGATGACCACATCCTGTTTTGTATTGATCTTTTGTATTGAGGGATGACCACATACTGTTTTGTATTGATCTTTTGTATTGAGGGATGACCACATTTCCTGATACAGAATATGTTTGTGTCCTTCAGGCTCTCTGGGTGCCTCATCTCACAGAGGGGATGTGAGTTTATAGTCTCAGCGCTGACATCAAACCCTGACTCCCACCTCACTGAACTGGACCTGAGCTACAATCATCCAGGAGACGCTGGGCTACAGATTCTATCAGCACTGCCTGAGGGACGAGTGAAAATGAAAGTCAAGTGGCGTGAGTTTTGAAAATCCCATAAATGGCCTGAAGACACGTGGGCTGAAGAGAGAGGCTTACTGAAGACTACATAAAGACAGTCTTAGACAGTCAGTCTGACAGACAGTCTATAAAGACTTTATATTTTAGGTCAGAAACCAAACCAAAGTCTTATTTGATCACTGACATCTGTTTCTATCTTCTCCTCCTACAGTATTGATAACTGTTCCAAACGCACGCTGAAGAAAGGAAAGGAGACGTGTAAGTGTGAGATTTGGTCCTTTCACACCAAGAACGATAAATAGAGCGATAACTATAACGACAAAAGAATATCGTTTTAGCTCAAATGAATGACGACCTCCACATATACCGGTAAACTATAACTTTAATGAGATGAAGAACGATATTGTTGGGGATCATTTAATGACATGAAGAACGATATTGTTGGGGATCATTTAATGACATGAAGAACGATATTGTTGGGGATCATTTCCGATATTGTTGGAGATCATTTAATGACATGAAGAACGATATTGTTGGGGATCATTTTGTGAATGATTTTGAGAATGACAAAAAGCTGACTGCCAATCAGAATCCATCAAATGTTAGCCGTCACATTCATCAACACAAATAGAGACTTTTCTTACAGTTGGTCAGTGTGGACGCTTCTATCGTTATGGTTATGGTTATCGTTATTGTTATCATTACAGGTGTGAATGGCCCTATACTCTGTTTTTCTATGCTGCTGATTTATTTCTCTTGAGACGAAGACTAGACGTTACTGCCACAATACCCCCACAGTAAGATGCTGCCACAATGTGATACAGTGTGATAGACTGTAAATGTCAGGCCATTACTCACACAGTTATTATGCAGTACACTCAGTCCCGAAATGGGGTAGGTTATATAGTGTATGGATCAATGTTATTATTGTCCAAGCATTTATCCCAAATAGCCTCCAGGCATGTATCCTAATTCAGTAGTGTAGATAACCTTCAAGTGCTTATCCTAATTCAGTAGTGTAGATAGCCTTCAAGTGCTTATCCTAATTCAGTAGTGTAGATAGCCTTCAAGTGTTTATCCTAATTCAGTAGTACAGTGGCATGTATCCTAATTCAGTAGTGTGGATAGCCTTCAACTGTTTATTCTAATTCAGTAGTACAGTGGCATTTATCCTAATTCAGTACAGATAGCGTTTATCCAAATTCAGTAGTACAGAACGTGTTTATCCTAATTTTGTACAGATAACCTACAAGTGTCCAAAGGAAACTTTTAAGACCCAAGTAAATGTTTAATGTGTCTTAATCAGTGTTGGACAAATTACTGGAAATTAGTAATTAGGTAAGGGATAATGTATAGAACGCCGGTCATTATTGGGAAAATAAGTCCCGACAGGGCGAACCGGACCCCGACGCACAGTGGAGGGGTCTTGTTCCGCCCTGAAGGGACTATACATTATCCCACTTATAACACGGCTCCCCACGATATGACTTTAGCCTACATAGGCTAGCCTATTTGTTACCGTTCATGGTGGCATTTGTTGAAACAAATAGTTCGAAACAACACACGCTGTACTTGAATCAAACATTCTTTAGAACACAGCTGATCAACCGTCTGCTTTCACTTTTGAATGAAGTTTCAGTCCTTGCATAGTGATCTGGTAGTGATATGAAATACCTGAATTAGAAGCACAAACTCCGTTGCCATTGACAGCCGTCATTATTTTTTTCAGAGGTCCTTTCCTCGGAAATTATGACCGCTAGAACTTTGGGAAATCCCATTCAAGTCAATGGAGTGTTCTACTTGCCTTGTGAAGAGCCGTGTAAAAATTACAGTTACTAGTTACTTCTTTCAAAAGTAATTGAATTACTTTACCCATTACCTATCAAAAGTAATTAGTTACTAAAGAAAGTCATGTTTGTGAGTTACATTTATGTCTGCTTTTAAAATGTCAATGTGAACAGTACTGAACCGTCACACACACAATGAACATAATTTGTAGACATATTTATTGTAGTCTCAACCCTTCAAATCAAACAGTAGCCTTGTACATGAGTTCTCAAACTTTTACCTTTGAAGAACCAGCTCAATAAGGTGTTCCAAAGATAAATGATATGTTCTGTTGAAGACAAATGAACCCATAACACCGTGGATGTCAATTCCGATGTAAACATAGCTTAGTGCAAATAACTCAAATTGTTATATTGTACGCTATTTGTGGAGGGTTCTTTATTTGGAAAGTGAAATCTGCATTTTTCTCTCGAGTTAAACTTGTGCGTGTCTGTGCCAAGGCTATGTAGGCATATTGGTGTTGTGTTGTGGCTATGTTGTAAGAATGTAAAATGAATATAACGAGGAATTTGTGCAATAGGCGAAGAAGAGCAGAAAGGTGAACAAAAATGCGCCTACTGCACCACGTGGAGTTTATGAGATGGAAACAATAGAGAAACGCATTTAAGATGTCCATTTAAATTGTAGCCTGAACTCTTGCGTGATTAAAATAATATAATAAGAAATAAGGAGGAATGTGAGGAGACTGCTATTAACTGTAAAGAATACATCTGCAATGGAAACACGGAACACAATTGTGGGAAACACTGCTAAGGTCGGGTAACGTTAGATCAGAAGCAGCAAATGTGGATCAGTCATCTTGTCTGCTGAAGTCGTTCATGTTTTACACAAGATAAACAGAGTAATACGAGTAACAAACTCATTTAAATTTCAGTAAAAAAAAAATACTTCTCTAAATTCTTAATTTAGTAAAAGGGGAGATGGTTTCATGTGTCTTAATTGATCAAAAGAGCAAATTTGATAAGAAAAAGGGAAGATGGATGACCCATTTGTGATGGGTGTTGTCTGCTCTGTGTGTTGTGTGTACAGATGCCTGTGAGCTCACCCTGGACCCAAACACTGCACACAGGAAACTCCTTCTGTCTGAGGGGAACGTGAGGGTGACAGGCGTCAAGGGAGAGCAGCCGTATCCAGATCAGATGTGTTGATTGTTCTATAGATGATGGGCCGTACAGGGATCAAAAGTCATTGGCTAACATCAATCATGTTAAGGCCAAAGTTCCAGTGTCTGAATCACACACCCTCAGACTCCATCTGTTATATATGTAAATTATAAGCATATAATCATGCACTTAGTTCTTTAAGCGCTTCTTATGCGTTATGGTTTGTATAATATTGTTTTATTTCCATTAGGCTGTTGATTAATTTGACATTATTGTTTATTATTGATATTCTCCTTAATGTAGTCTTACCATGTCATTGTTTTTTTTTATATTATTGATTGAATGGACATTATTGTTTATTATTGCTTTATCCCTCAATATGCTCATTGGTTTATATAGGAGAGGGCTATGTACATCTAGAGTGTGAAGCAGAGGTCTATGTACATCTAGAGTGTGAAGCAGAGGTCTATGTACATCTAGAGTGTGAAGCAGAGGCCTATGTACATCTAGAGTGTGAAGCAGAGGCCTATGTACATCTAGAGTGTGAAGCAGAGGGCTATGTACATCTAGAGTGCTCATTGGTGTGTGAAGCAGAGGCCTATGTACATCTAGAGTGCTCATTGGTGTGTGAAGCAGAGGCCTATGTACATCTAGAGTGCTCATTGGTGTGTGAAGCAGAGGCCTATGTACATCTAGAGTGCTCATTGGTGTATGGGGGGGCAGCCGTGGCCCACTGGTCAGCACTCTGGACTTGTAACCGGAGAGTTGCCGGTTTGAACCCCGACCAGTAGGCACGGCTGAAGTGCCCTTGAGCAAGTAACCTGACCCCTCACTGCTCCCTGAGCGCCGCTGTGCTGAAGTGCCCTTGAACAAGGCACCTGACCCCTCACTGCTCCCCGACCAGTAGGCACGGCTGAAGTGTCCTTGAGCAAGTAACCTGACCCCTCACTGCTCCCATAGCGCTGCTGTAACAAGGCAGCTCACTGCGCCGGGTTAGTATAAGTATATACTGTATACTCTTTTGATCCCGGGAGGGAAATGTGTGGGTTAGTGTGCTTCACCTCACTGTGTGCTTCACCTCACTGTGTGCTTCACCTCACTGTGTGCTTCACCTCACTGTGTGCTTCACCTCACTGTGTGCTCTGTGTGTTCTCTTGAGCTCTCTTGAGCTCTCATTGGAGTGCTGACATGCGCGTCTTTTTTAGATGGTGAACTTGAGCAAAGGAAAGCCCTTTAATTGGACGGGCAAGACTGACAAGAGGGCAGGCCTAGGCCCGTCCAGGCCTGTGGCTACGCCTATGAGACTGCTACTCTGTGTGGTATGGGAACACTACAGTAAAGGAGAAGAAGGCCCACCAGAGGATTATTAAAACAGGAGAAGAAGGCCCACCAGAGGATTATTAAAACAGGAGAAGAAGGCCCACCAGAGGATTATTAAAACAGGAGAAGAAGGCCCACCAGAGGATTATTAAAACAGGAGAAGAAGGCCCACCAGAGGATTATTAAAACAGGAGAAGAAGGCCCACCAGAGGATTATTAAAACAGCAGCAAGGACCACAGGAACAGAGCTCCCCTCCGTAGACTCCCTGTACACAGTCCGCTGCAGGAGCAGAGCTCCCCTCCGTAGACTCCCTGTACACAGTCCGCTGCAGGAACAAAGCTAAATCAATTCTCCAGGACCCACATCACCCCGGTCACTCTCTGTTTACACATCACCCCGGTCACTCTCTGTTTACACATCACCCCGGTCACTCTCTGTTTAGGTGGAGAGACTCGGATCGTGGGCTGAGACATCATAGACCAGAGAGCATAAGGCAAACACATTGCCTTTTCAAAATAGCTTCTACCCAGCAGCCACCAGACTGCTGGCTAAGGACATTGTATCTGGTTTAAAATACACCTCAGACGCGGACTTGACACATTAGGACCGTGCGCGGACACGCTCTCACACACACACACACACACCTACTTCATCTTGCTGTGTATCCCTAGGGGGACAAGCTGGCACTAGTGCACTTTGTATTTATTAATTTTATTGCTTTTTAGAAGTGGATTTTTAATTGTGTGAATAATTAATGAGTGTTTTTGTCTTTTGTTAATATGACTGAGTGATCTGCACAAGCATTCCAATGTGCCTGTACGCTGTGCCTGAGAAAATGGCAAAACTAAGTACTTGACTTGACCTGCTAGCAGAGCGGCTTAGACCTGCGCAAATCCACCACCATCTTGACCTGCTAGCAGAGCGGCTTAGACCTGCGCAAATCCACCACCATCTTGACCTGCTAGCAGGTGCGCAAATCCACCACCATCTTGACCTGCTAGCAGAGCGGCTTAGACCTGCGCAAATCCACCACCATCTTGACCTGCTAGCAGAGCGGCTTAGACCTGCGCAAATCCACCACCATCTTGACCTGCTAGCAGAGCGGCTTAGACCTGCGCAAATCCACCACCATCTTGACCTGCTAGCAGAGCGGCTTAGACCTGCGCAAATCCACCACCATCTTGACCTGCTAGCAGAGCGGCTTAGACCTGCGCAAATCCACCACCATCTCCTTGGTCTTCGAAGGTGGTTGAGTTTACACCATTGCAGAAAGTCCTCCACCAGGCTCCTGTCCTCTTGCTCGTTGCAGTATCATCAGAGAACTTCTGCATGTGGCATGACACAGTGTTGTAGCAGAAGTCAGATGTGTGCAGGGTGAACAGGACTGAAGAGCACTGGTCCCTGTGTACAGGGTAAACAGGACTGGAGAGAGCACTGGTCCCTGTGTGCAGGGTGAACAGGACTGGAGAGAGCACTGGTCCCTGTGTACAGGGTGAACAGGACTGGAGAGAGCACTGGTCCCTGTGTGCAGGGTGAACAGGACTGGAGAGAGCACTGGTGAACAGGACTGGAGAGAGCACTGGTCCCTGTGTACAGGGTAAACAGGACTGGAGAGAGCACTGGTCCCTGTGTACAGGGTGAACAGGACTGGAGAGAGCACTGGTCCCTGTGTGCAGGGTGAACAGGACTGGAGAGAGCACTGGTGAACAGGACTGGAGAGAGCACTGGTCCCTGTGTACAGGGTGAACAGGACTGGAGAGAGCACTGGTCCCTGTGTGTAGGGTGAACAGGACTGGAGAGCACTGGTCCCTGTGTGCAGGGTGAACAGGACTGGAGAGCACTGGTCCCTGTGGAGCTCCGGTGCTGCTGATCACAGTGTCAGAGAGACAGTTCTTCAGTCTGACCAACTGTGGCCGCTCGGTCAGGTAATCTGTAATCCAGGATACCAGGTGAGCGTCCACACCCATCTGCAAGAGCTTGTCTCCCAGTCTAAGGGGTTGGATGGTGTTAATCTGTGGATCAATAAAGTATCTATCTATCTATCTATCTAAAAGCACTTGAGGAGGTTGTCGGGTGGCTGGTGACTGATGTAGTCCATGAGCCATAGGGGGTCGTCACTACCACTTGGGGGGGCAAATTCTCACAATATTTTTCTGAAAGCTACATATCTCTGGAGTATAAAATGGTATGATAGCAAGTTGGATCTTGTAGCTTTGTGGCTGTACAGGCCTTCAAAGTTGACCTCTGATTTGAAAAAAAAAGAAAATCCGCCTATTGACTTTTTTTGTTAAAACACTCATAAGAGCCCAGAAAATAATCCAAATCGTATTATTACTGATGCATATGTGGTGTTTGATGTTGGCATACATATTTTGACTCATTATGTGATTTTGCTCTTCATTTTGGTTGATAAAATTCAAGATTTATTTGCAAAAAAAAAAAGCTAATTTGAGTTTTCAGAGCAACATGTTATGGCAATACCTGAATGCAGACCTTATTGATCATTACTATTCTACCTTCCTTACTTTCAATTGTGAGTTGAAATTAATGTTAAATGATGACATACATAGATCTGCAGTACAAATGTTTTTTAAATTGTAGCTGAAACAAGTACAGAGGATCTTTAATCTATTCATTGAATTCATCGTCAGAACAGGAGCACAGAGGATGCCATCTCTATGGCACTTCACTCTGCCCTGTCCCACCTTGACAATAGCAACACCTATGTAAGAATGCTGTTCATTGACTTCAGCTCAGCGTTCAACACCATCCTCCCCTCCAAACTGATCACCAAACTCAGTGAACTGGGCATCAATGCCTCCCTCTGTAACTGGATTCTGGACTACTTGTATTGCATTCATTGTGTCTACACTTGAGATAAATAAGTTTGTTTTTTCTTTTATCGCATACACATATATTGGTAGATGTGTTTTTTTACCAATATGGTGTGATTATACCAATATGTGTATGTGATAAAAGAAGTCTCCTCAGATCCTGATGAACGTCTACCGCTGCAACATCGAGAGCATCCTCACCAACTGTGTCACAGTTTGGTATGGCAACTGCTCTGCCACCGACTGGAAAGCACTGCAGAGGGTGGTGAAAACGCATCACCGGTTCCTCACTCCCCTCCATCGAGGCCATCCAGGGCAAGCGATGCTTGCGTAAGGCGCGCATCATCAAAGACTGTTCTCACCCCAACCACAGACTGTTCACCCCACTCCCCTCCGGGAGGCGTTACAGGTCTCTCTGCACCCAAACCAGCAGGTTCAGAGGAAGCTTCTTTCCTGCGGCTGTCACCCTACTGAACTCTAGCTCTGCATCCGGGTGACATCCAACAAACTAAGCCCCCATCACCCCCTGCCCTGCCCCCGCCTGATGCCTCCTTGCCTGTGCCTGTTGAGGTGTCCACGACCATGGCAACCTTGACAGGGACAACAAGGAGGCGGACATCCCCTAGCCCCCCCCACAACTGCACTACCCTATCCCACCCATCTATCCCATCCATCTATTTATTTACAAATGTACATACTGTAATTACACTTATACTGTACATAGCCATATTCTACTGCTTTTCATCCTGCACATACACTTATTATTAATACTATTGTAATGTTACTGTTTGTGCACTACAATGGTACTGTTACCACACTGCACATAGTTGTACATACTGTATCTGTCTATATGGTTCATACTAAATATCCATATTTATTCAGTTTTTCTGTAATATATTCTGTTAATACACTGCATATATCTATATTGTTCTCACTACTACTATAATGGTACCGCCACTACATTGCACATACCTGTACATGTTGTTCATACATTGTTCATATTACAGTACATAGCCATATTTATTCTGCTCTTATAAGGTAACTGCTAATACACTGCACATATTTATATTTAATTTATGCTACTGCCTATGCTGTGTATATCACATTGCACTTTTCTGCTTTTTTGCACTTCTGGTTAGACGCAAACTGCATTTCGTTGTCTCTGTACTTGTTCTCTGCACAATGACAATAAAGTTAAATCTAATCTAATTTAATCTAAAAAATTATCTGCCTCTGCTTTACCTCTTTACAGATCATGCTATGAATAGCAGCAGCAATGTCTGCATAAGTTGAGACATTGTTATTGACCTTCTGGACCAGAGACATTCCATCAATGATTGTTGCTGTATTATATTCATCTGGAAGATTATCTGATAGTGATGCAAGTTTCTGCAAATGCTTTGCAAGTGCTGCTTTAGAGGTTTTCCTTGGGCTCCCCTCAGGTATCGCCAATGACCATGGTTAAGGTCCAAGAGGGTGACAAAAGACTTCTCTCATGTCCAGTCTTTAACATGATGGTCTTGCCATGTGCCTGTGTTTTCTATTTTGACTCATGCTCGTAAATGTCTTTAATTTTTGCTTTGTCAATGTATCATGGAATTTGTGCTTAGGTGTATCTGACTCCAGCCTCTATGTCATGATCTTTGCCTGTAGTATGAGCCTGAATCAGATCATCCCAAACCTCTTGTGTTGCTTTGCCTGCTATAGATATGCAAATTAACTCATGTTCCTCTGAAAATGGATTGATCCAATTTCAGTTTCTGTCTCATCAGATCTAACTGTGTAGAATTTTTAAAACTGTTGTAAATGTATGTACTTGTAGATCAAGTCTTGGAAAATAGTTATTATTTCTTTTCAATAGAAATGATTTTAACATCAGATGAAAGACAATTTTAAGTATGATAATAATAATAATAATAATAATAATAATAATAATTGTACATAATGATAACAATGTGTAAAGTATGAATATTTTCACCAACCAGTTCATCTACATCTCATTCCCACATTCTTACTATTCAAAAGTACAACTGAAATGTATAATGTAGATCATTTTAGCACCTGTGATGCAATTACCATAATTTCCCAACTATTAGCTGCAGCAAACATTGATTTTGCAAAATTTCTTCAGCTATATAGTATGGTTAATATGCTATATGGCATTCCTTGAATGTAAAGGTAATATGTGATTGGTAATCATGATGTTTTGATGTCTTGGAATATCTCTTATGGGTAGTTTCAATAAAATACTAATTTACTAAATTTTGGGGTGTTTCCGAATAGTACATTTACAAATAGTAAATAGCATAGCAATGCAGACCTAAGTAATCATTTGTATTTCAAGTCTCTGCTGAGAGGTAGGAAGGTATAAATACATTGATTAATGAGGTAGTGGGCATTTCAATTAGTGCTGCATCACGTTGTGTCTCTGAAAATGTAGATTTGCTCATTATTACACATAAATCTTGAATTTTATCAACCAAAATGAAGGGCAAAATCACATAACGATTCAAACTATGTATGCCAACATCAAACACCACATATGCATCAGTAATAATGAGGTTTGGATTATTTTCTGGGCTCTTATGAGTGGTTTAACAAAAAAAAAGCCAATAGGCGGAATTTCCTTTTTTCAAATCAGAGGTCAACTTTGAAGGCCTGTACAGCCACAAAGCTACAAGATCCAACTTGCTATCATACCATTTTATACTCCAGAGATATGTAGCTTTCAGAAAAATATAGTGAGAATTTGCCCCCCCAAGTGGTAGTGACACGCCCCTTTTTGGGCCTGTGGCTCATGGACTAAATGGCTGAATCTCAATGTCCCCCTAAGCAGCACATGGTGTGCTGTGATTGCCACATAGTGGCCCGCATTTATCAACCGAGCGAAGAAACCAGCGTAGATCTGAGCGCAGATTCATGAAACTTTCGTATCACTCCAATTCCAGTGTAAGAATAAACTTGTGTTGATAAATGAGGCAGCTGGAAAAAAGTGTAATTTAAATATCACGCCCTTATGCTATGCTTGTTAGAAAGGCCTCGTCCCTGACATGGAGGTGCATTATACGTCCAAAATAGCCTCAGTCAGAGCCGGTCAGAGCCATAGAAAAAGAGAGTTGCGACACTCGTTGATGTCGCCGCCACGCGGTCACGTGGTCCACCTACGCTTCAACAGTTTTGACTAAACCTTTGAGTTGTGACTCACTTGGATCTTTCACCCTTGTCTTTAAATTAACCCATGAGTCACGAGTGAACTGTTTTAGATCAGCACTCACTGATGCACTTATTCTTACTGTACTCTACCTTTTTAAATTGTCCTAGAATTGTTGAGAGAATTGCTTTAAAACTGTTTACCATGTTGTTAGTCGCTTTGGTTAAAAATGCGTCAGCCAAATGTAATGTAATGAAATCAGGCATTTTCAAGCAACAAAAATCCTTGCGGATTCCTGGAGGGAGTTATATAAATGAAAAGCAACTAGTTGCCTACCAGCTACATTTTAAAAGTTTGATCATTAAATCTGTTCGGTTCTATTGAAGAAATAGCATGAAGTGGCCACCACACAGCCAGGTGATGTTTAAGACTAAACAAATAACGATCAGCCATGGTGATGTTTAAGACCTACGCCCAGCGTGTCAAAAATACATAAACAAATAACGATCAGCCATGGTGATGTTTAAGACTACGCCATCAACGTGTCAAAAATACATAAACAAATAACGATCAGCCATGGTGATGTTTAAGACTACGCCATCAACGTGTCAAAAATACATAAACAAATAACAAACAGCCATGGTGATGTTTAAGACTACGCCATCAACGTGTCAAAAATACATAAACAAATAACAAACAGCCATGGTGATGTTTAAGACTACGCCATCAACGTGTCAAAAATACATAAACAAATAACACACAGCCATGGTGATGTTTAAGACTACGCCATCAACGTGTCAAAAATACATAAACAAATAACGATCAGCCATGGTGATGTTTAAGACTACGCCATCAACGTGTCAAAAATACATAAACAAATAACAAACAGCCATGGTGATGTTTAAGACTACGCCATCAACGTGTCAAAAATACATAAACAAATAACAAACAGCCATGGTGATGTTTAAGACTACGCCATCAACGTGTCAAAAATACATAAACAAATAACACACAGCCATGGTGATGTTTAAGACTATCAACGTGTCAAAATACATCAAATAACGATCGCCATGGTGTCAAAAAAAATACATAAACAAATAACGATCAGCCATGGTGATGTTTAAGACTACGCCATCAACGTGTCAAAAATACATAAACAAATAACAAACAGCCATGGTGATGTTTAAGACTACGCCATCAACGTGTCAAAAATACATAAACAAATAACACACAGCCATGGTGATGTTTAAGACTACGCCCGTCAACGTGTCAAAATACATAAACAAATAACACACAGCCATGGTGATGTTTAAGACTTCGCCATCAACGTGTCAAAATACATAAACAAATAACAAACAGCCATGGTGATGTTTAAGACTTCATATCAACGTGTCAAAAATACATAAACAAATAACGATCAGCCATGGTGATGTTTAAGACTACGCCATCAACGTGTCAAAAATACATAAACAAATAACAAATCAGCCATGGTGATGTTTAAGACTACGCCATCAACGTGTCAAAAATACATAAACAAATAACGATCAGCCATGGTGATGTTTAAGACTACGCCGTCAACGTGTCAAAAATACATAAACAAATAACGATCAGCCATGGTGATGTTTAAGACTACGCCGTCAACGTGTCAAAAATACATAAACAAATAACAAACAGCCATGGTGATGTTTAAGACTACGCCATCAACGTGTCAAAAATACATAAACAAATAACAAACAGCCATGGTGATGTTTAAGACTACGCCATCAACGTGTCAAAAATACATAAACAAATAACGATCAGCCATGGTGATGTTTAAGACTACGCCATCAACGTGTCAAAAATACATAAACAAATAACAAACAGCCATGGTGATGTTTACGACTAAGCCATCAACGTGTCAAAAATACATAAACAAATAACAATCAGCCATGGTGATGTTTAAGACTACGCCATCAACGTGTCAAAAATACATAAACAAATAACAAACAGCCATGGTGATGTTTAAGACTAAGCCATCAACGTGTCAAAAATACATAAACAAATAACAATCAATACGATCAATGCGATCAAAACTGCAAAATACACCCACTGTTTCAATAACACATTTTTAACGCAATAAGCCATCAACTGTTTCAATAAACACTTATAAGTCATATTATATTAATATTTAAACTGGCTGATGAGACTACAGCGTAAAAAGGATGACTGAGACATTTTAGGTGTTTACAACAAGAACAGGAACAAAAAAAAACTGGAATGAAGGAATGTGACACTGCAACATAAAAAGGAGGGCTGACACTCATTTAGGTTTTCAAAATTTGGAAAGATTTCAGTTTCCTGAACTGTGTGTGAACTACACAAAAGACACAATGTGGAAGGGATGGGTAGGTCTCCATACAGTGTTTCCCAGAGAATTTAATTCCATTTGTGGTGGTTGGTTTGCCGAATTAACTTGAATACAACAGTTTTTAACAAATTAGCACAGTGTGGTTGTGATGCTAACCAGATTTAAGCACAATTTAGTACAACCTGGAAAATCATTGTGTGGTGGTCAATGTTGATATTGTGGTGGGCCGCCACAAATAAGTCAATGTATGGGAAACACTGCCATATTCTCTGAATACCTATAAGAGGGACATGGAAAGGAGGATGCAACACATTTGGCTGGAGTCAGGAGTGTTATGGGAGGTGTGGAAGATGCTGGACCAAAACACCTCCTTTTGTGTAAGGGCCCCATTGTGTGGACCTCAAACTTAAAAAACGCCCTTATCTGACCATTCCAGTTATATATCGCACACCCTTCTTGTCCTCTGCATCCTTGGTCCTGGATAAGCAGAACAGGCACAGTGGAGAATGAAGGGAGAGAACAGAGCAGGTAACTCTCAGTGTATACTTGTGTGTGGGGCGGAAGCTGCACTGAATACAACAGGAAAGCCCTGCAGCGCATAGTGAACACAGCTGGAAGGATTATTGGTGCTTCACTCCCCTCCCTGAAGGACATTTACACCACCCACCTCACCCACAAGGCGACCAAAATTATGAGTGATGCAAGTCACCCCGCTCACAATCTGTTTGATCTACTGCCCTCTGGGAAGAGGTACAGAAGCCTGCGCTCCCGCACTACCAGACTCACCAACAGCTTCATACACCAAGCTGTAAGGATGCTGAACTCTCTCCCTCCTCTCCCCCCTCCACCCTCAGCTACATAACATCCCGGACATTGGACCCACAATGGCCGCCTGCACTACTCCACTTGCACACTTGTACACTTTACAACTTGTTGTTTTTATCCTGAAAACACAACACTTCTGCTGCTCTTACATAACTTGCACCACTATGCCACTTTCTTCTTACTTAGGTCAAACAGAACTACCCAAGCCTTTTATTGGCCTTTGCACTAGTATTTTATTGACTGTCTATGCACAATTTCAACCAAATTTTGCTGCTCTTATTTTTTCATTATTATATGTGCCCTCTTATTTACTTATTTACTTACTTTTTTGTTTACTTGAATGTTATGTTTGTCTGTGGACTTAAAATTGGTAAAATATGTCTTGTCTTCACCGTGGGATAGTGAGAAACGTAATTTCGATCTCTTTGTATGTCTGGAACATGTGAAGAATTTGACAATAAAGCTGACTTTGACTTTGACTTTGATACTTTGGACAGCACATTCACACATGCCACATCAAGTCATTAGCAGAAACCTAAACAAAAGGCCATCTCCAGAAAGAGGCCAGCAAGAGTTTTTTTGTTTTCAGAATCAGGTTTGATAAAATAGAATTATAAACATACTATAAAAACCTGTTGACAACCAACCTATCATCTAAAGTTGACCTACTATAATAGGCTAACCAAATGTGTTTTGTCTGGAATTCATTATTGACTTTATTGAACATTATTGAACATTATCTTTACGCTAGCCTCTCCCTACATCATGGTTTGCAGGCTAACTTCTGGCTTTGGAATTTCAGTCAACATTTAAGCTAAAAATAATAGTTAAACAAGCAGCACAAAAACAATATCAGGCAGAAAGCAATGGAAGTGAATGAGGCTATTTTTAGCATCAGCATAACGCGAAAGTAGCCCGGAAAAAGCTCTGCCATTCTTTCCCATGGAGTTCTATGGGAATGTCGCCACTCTGTTTGTTGTGGCAGATATTCAGACTCAGGTCAGAAATGAAGTCCAAATATCTTGCCTACAACGTAACAAAAATACACCATTATAAGTGCTGAAGTCAAAAAACTAGCTGAAGTCCTAAAAAGAAGGCGCAAAAGTCCGGCAGAGTTCCATGCAAAAATTCCTTTAATGACTACATAGCGCAAAGCCTGAGTGGATTGCACGATCGCACTCCCGAACAATTGTTGAACACCAACATTTATACCCTTCCTTATGGCGGCCTTACATTGTACGATTTTGGTCTGTTTTCACAGTCGGCGACTAAATTTCCAAAGTCGGACAGAAATCATGGGAGTTGTGCTGGAATTGCGGCGCGCTCCCGTCAACTAGATCGTTAAATGTAAGGTGCCAATCTTAGCGGTTTTAAGTCAGTCGGAGTCAGTCTTTTTCTAGTTTTGCTGTTACGACAATATCAAACATGTTTGATATTATCACAAGTCTTTCTAGTCGTGGCTCATGCAAATAGTGACGTGAACTATAAAAACCAATAGTGACCTCTCTCCAACACCAAACAGGAAGGGGCAAAGTAGGCGACAGCTGAGTAGCCTATGATTATTTGTTATTCTTATAATATTTGTCATTTATTATACATATTTAGTCGGCTCTTCCACGTGACAGGACAACTCTATATCGGTTAGGGATAGGGTTGCAAAATTCCGGGAATTTTCAAAGTTGGAAACTTTCCATGGGAATTAACGGGAATATACGGAAATTAACGGGAATGAACGGGAATTAATGGGAATAAACTGGGAATTTTTAATATGGCAAGTTAGTCTATAACAGGGAACTTAAATGTAGTGGACAAAACCCCATCTTGCAGCATAATATTAGTTAAAACAACCTGATTTAATGCAATTTCAGTCAAATTTCTACCATGCACATACGTCAATCCCATGCACACAGCAATCAGCATAGGCTACTAGACATAAAGGAAACCTATGGTGCGTTCATGTGCATGTTGAAAATCAATTCCCAGTGAAAATGTTATCTCATGTATTCCCACAAATTGGTGTGAAACTGGGCGAAGTTTGCAAATAGCCCAGTTATGGGCTTTTCGTCACTTTTGTCCTCATTCAAATGGGTGTACGTCATTTTGCATAAACTGTAATGGGACGATTAATCTGTCTGATTAAGCTTGACAATTTAAACATAATTTACATAATCTATAAGGTTTGGTTGGGGTGTTATGTTGTGTCATTGTATTTTTATTTGTTTTACCATTTTCTGGGATTCTAACTGAACAAACTGATAGTCAGTCAATGTTCCAACCAATTGGATTTTGTTGTTGAGTGGCATGGTGTATCTTGGGCAGTTCAGTGGTTTCTGTGTTGCTATCTTAGCACGCTAGTAAACCATAGGCAGAGAATGGGATTCCTGCTAGCATGCTAGCTAGCTTTGTATGCTAAGATAAGCACGCTAGTAAACCATAGGCAGAGAATGGGATTCCTGCTAGCATGGTAGCTAGCTTTGTATGCTAAGATAAGCGAAAATACGAACAAACAAATCATATTGCTTATTACGAAACAAAATGTTAATGTCTGTATACTGTATGAAACAGTAGGAATTACCAAAAAGTCCCAGTTAATTCCCATAATTTCCTTTAATTCCATGAAAGTTTCCAATTTGGAATATTTCCAAAATTCCCCAGCTTAACTTCCCATGGAAAGTTTCCGGTAAGTTTCCGCCCCTTTGAAACAATGCTGCAGAAACACGAAAATACAACTTTGTGTCATTTCAGTTCCTGTTTATCTATTGCACGATGGGTAATAATTTAAAGGAATCGTGTTGCAGTCTTGTAAATAGTGATCCTGCAAGATCCCTAGTCATTGCAAAATCATAGTCTGTGACTTAAAACTCTATTACTTGTCTTTAGATGTGAGAGGGTCTGAGACTGTAGTCTTTCACAAATCTTTTCCAAAGTCTGTCAGTGTAAGGAGGGCTTTAGATGCTGACACAACATTTGGCAACTTCGAGCCCACAGGTGGCGTTATGAAAGGATTATTGTTCGGTCTTCTCTTCGCAAGTCAGCACTATTGCTGCCAAGGATACAAACTTTTCACCGTATAGCACAAGTTCAGAGGTTTACACAAAGTTCAGGGGTTTATACAGTGATCACAGGTCACACATCGTTCATGGGTTACATATCGTTTACTCATTTTCTCTCATACTAGCTGTTTTTGAGTAGAGCCCGCCTCCGATGACGTCTTTATCTCTGCAGCTGCAAGGCCAAACAGGCTTCGCCCATCCACAGTGAGACACAAAGCGACAAAGAGGTACAGAGCGCACATAGGGGGAATTCTGGTAGAATAGCTTCAGTATGTTAATAGTATCAGTTAAACTTGTTATTTAAAATGTTATACAATTATGTTGGTTAGGAATAACTTCAGTGTATTACTTGATTATGATTTAGGGTATATGAATACATGCTTTACAGTTTCAAACTCGTTCTCTCATCATGATGTCTACAAACCATAGTGAGAATTTTATACAACATGTTATCTTATCTACCACTCTGGCCTCAGTGACTTTGCATCTGAACTAGGGGTGTCACGATTCTCCAAATCCTCGATTCGATGTAATTTTCGATTTTAAAGTCACGATTCGATTCGATTTGTAAAAATATTACTATTAATGCATTCCTTATATGTTATTTACTCTTTTTGGCCTTTTCCTTTTCTTTTTCAGGGGGCTTTTATTTTGAAACCGCTTTGAAACCGTTCCAACCACGAGGTTGTAATGTAAACAGAACCAACATTAGGCTAAAACAGAGACGTGAACATAGTAAAATGAAACAACACAGAATGTTAATTTGATTGTTTCAGCACACTCCGAAGAGACCCAAGGTTAGTGTTCATGGAATATCTACTTATAAATGTGCATTTTAAGCCTTTAAGTAACTTTGGACTGTAATTAGACCATCTTTTCACTTGCTAAGTTGAGTAGGCTAAGTTAGTTTTAATTGACGTGAATGAACGAATACTTCCACACCGGTGATTTCAAAGTAGCAAGAGGGGCTTTGATTTCGGTAGGTTGATGTGTAGGCCTATATTTTAACTGGCTGCAGCCTAAAATTAGAGGAGTGTTGACGCTGCAGTTCAGCACGTGTGTGTGTGTTTGTGCGTCTTGGCATACATGCTGGACGTGACATTGGGGGTGTGGCTGCATCGTCGATTCTACTTTTAAGTTCGAAGTTCGAGATTGAGATGTAATTTCGATCGATTTCGAAATAAAATCGAAATCGTGACACCCTTAAGCCGAACCTTGTTAATTTTGACAATAGTCTTATCAAGAAACCTGGGAAACTATATTTAAGTGCAACAGACACAGTTTTTTAAAGTTAAAGAAGATGTAAGTGATGCTAAGCAATTTCTAACACTTTTTGTCATATTCAGAGAATATCTCCATACAATCCGTAAGCTGTCAGTCTACATACAGTCCTGGGTTTGTGAACGAGAAACAAACAACAACATTAAACAGAGTTTCTCTGGGAGGTGAGACCTCTGTGATTTGTTTTTGTGTTTGGTTGAAATGTACTGTGAGTTGCTAAGACACATAAACATGGACAAACAGAAAAAGCCAACATTTTGCAGCTGTAACACACTCACTAGATGAAATTATGTCAGTCCTTATTTATCTGGGCGGTGGTAGTGTAGTGGTTAAGGAGCTGGGCTAGCGTGCAGTAGCCTGAGAGTTGTCGGTTCAATTCCCGGCTTCCACCGTTGTGCCCTTGAGCAAGGCACTTAACCCCAAGTTGCTCCGGGGACAATGTGATCCCTTGTAATATAGCTAACATATGTAAGTCACTTTGGTCAAGAAGTGTCTGCTAAATGTAATGTAATAATAATGTAATAATCTTATGATATTAAATCATATGATCATTAGCTCTCTCACATTAAAACTAGTTCAACGTATTTCACCTGGGAAGTGCTACTCCTAGATCTCTATTGTCGGGTGCCACATTGATGTAAAAGCCAGAGGAAGATTCAGCGTATTTAATATGCTGACGTCACCAAAAGAGTTACATTTGGACACGGATACTTCTATCCAAAGCGACTTACATATGTCAATTACATTACATTTGGCTTTTATGATTTCATTCCTCTCTCAATTATTGGTTTATGTTCATTCTGTTTTTGAGTAGAATCTGTCTTTTGGTCTTCTGATGGTCAATCCACCATTTCACATGCCCCTGTCTACCTCTATTTCTATTTATCTACGTTTCAGTCAACCATCATGGAATCACTGAACCTGTTTGCAGACAAACCACAGAGGTAGGTAACAAACTACAATTCCCATCTCTCAAACCACAGAGGTAGGTAACAAACTACAATTCTCATCTCTCTCTCACTAACACACACAAACCACAGAGGTAGGTAACCCTAGGTAACAAACTACAATTCACATCTCATCTCTCTCAAACTACAGAGGTAGGAAATGGTTATAAAACAGAGTTTTTGCATTACTATGTTTTAATGGTTCTATAAATGACCATTATTAAGTGTGCTTGTTCTTAAGTTTTATTATTATTTTTCCCGTCTCCCTAATTTTTTGTCAGCTCTAGCGCCTAGGCCCTTTGAGACAGAGACACCGTTCCAACTTTAAAACGTCCGGTCAGTACCGGTGTAAGTTGGTCGCGAAGATGACGTCAGGTGGGCGTGTCCTTCGTCCGCCATATTGGATTGAACAGAAAGCGAAACTAAATTTTCACAGGTCACAATTTGGTCCAGCATACGAAACTTGACGTACATTATCCTTGGACCAAGCCTCACAAAAGTTACCAAAGGATTTTGATTTTCGAAAGGTTATCACAGCCAAACGAAATCGGGCGGTGAAGCTTTTTTGATGTTTCCCCTAGCAACACCTGAGTCTACAGTAGTCCAGTTTCAGAGTGACAAGTTCGTGGCCAAACAAGTGCCTAAAATATCGGGTTTCCATGTGTAGAACTGTGCTGGATGGTGTCGTCCCTTTATGAAAGTAAGTGTTTTATAGAGTTACAGACATGAGTCATGTTGTAGGGTCAACATAAATGTGCCCCTTCTGTTATTAGAATGCTAAGTGGAGAAGCATGCTAAGCAGAGATTAAGTATCATTAATTTCTTGTGTGGCTAGCTATAGGGAGGAGATGTATGTTTTTTGGGATTTATGTTGTTTAGCGTGCCATGGTCATTTCATTTGATATGAGATGCTTGCACTCGCTTTAGTCACTTGTAACTTTTAGACTGCTATTTTATCTCCTAACAGTAATTCACGAAGCACTTTAGCTCTAAAAGTAGCACCTGAGTCTGTGACAGCTTAAAAGACGTGGTGAGGACTCCTAACTCCTAACGCGATGTTTTGAAATGCGTCTACTATTGTCTACAGGAGCTTCCAATCGCGAGGGAACTTGCATTGTAGGCATAACTAAGGGATGCAATAACACCACCAACAACCAAAACTAGCCTATTCATTGTCAACATGTACATTAAATGTAACATTTCATTGTGAATCAAATTAAAATTTTCTCCTCTTTGCAAACGTAGGCATATGGTGACAGATTAATTTAATAATGTTGCTGCGTGAATCACGGTAAGCGCGAATGAATTGGCCACTTCTTAATGGGAGTCACTGTATGGAAGTAGGCTAAGTAAAATAGAGATGTTTAAAATAGGATAAAGTTAGGATATGCCCGCTTGACAACGGCAGAAGATAACTGGCCTTTGGCCATGGCAACCATCCATTTAGAACGACTGGCCTTCATAGCAACCAAAGATCTTAGCTGTGATGCATGTGTAATGTGATGCAAAGTAAAGAAAGGGGATGAAATATACAGAGACAAGAAATATAGTGCAATGTACACAGTAGTATACAGTTGATTTACAGAAGGTGGTTTAGAGTAATATGAAGTATTCCTTTATTCCTTTATTCTGAGATACATCTGAGATACAGATGCTCTCAAAACAATCCCAGGCTCTCAAAATAATCCCAAACAGACATAAGGTCTTTATAGAGCAAATCCATATAGATTATTTGTCAAATAAACCAGTAAAACATAATTAGGGGATGGAATATATAACATTCACACTCATAGCTTATATATTTTTTAAATAAATCAGTGAAAAAGTATCCTGACAAACAAGCAGCATTTTAATGCCTTGGTCATATTTCATAATTTCAATTCTTCTGTAGGTTACCTGATAGCCCAGTTTGAGAGGTGCAAGACACGTGACATTTAGGGCTGTCAATCAATTAAAAAAAAATTATCTAATTAATTACATACTCTGTGATTAATTAATCTAAATGAATGCATATATAATTTTTGCTGTGAAAGTATTTTAAATATTTAAATTCAAATGAATCATTGAATAATCAGCATTAGTGACATTAAAGTTCAAAAAATCTTTTATTATTATTTTCACTGTTCAAATAATTGCCATAATAATCTATGATGTGACCTAATATGCTGAGGAAATAAAATCAAAAGTGCTTTGGGAAGAAGTTTTTTTTCACATACAAGGCATTTCAGGCCACAGATATAACCACATGCTCTCATTGATTGTATGATTGCACTATTTGTGGTATGCAGGCATTATACAACAGGGGCCCCATATCCAGTATTCACAGATTCATCACATATCCAGTTCATAACAACAATTACAGTAAATTAGATATCACCTACAAATGAAACAGAGGGCGCTTGTTTTATTGAGCAGGTCTTGCATAGAAGCCATAATAAGGCCATATCTGTGTATTATTTGAAATTTTAAGGCTATGGTATGTTTATTTTTTCTTCACACAGGATGTTATTGTGCCGTGGGACATTTTAAGTGTCAAAAGTGTGCCGTGGCACAAAAAAGGTTGAAAAACACTGACCTAGGGGACATAATGAAAATAAATTAACACTCCCCTCAATGTCAACACTTATTTCTTTGCATTGATGTGCGACTATTGAGTTGATGAACTCCGGTGATATGCAAATTCCTTGCTGCAGACATTGCAAAGGACTTTATTTTCAACACTTTATTTTTTATCAACACCATCAGGTCGTTTTTTAAAAGTAAATGTTCCAATCAATGATCCAGCCAGCATGATTTCTTCTCTCTCCTTCATTTTACAGTCTAATTTTTACTAACTAGAACGGCTCGGGGTCAAAGGTCATACGGAATCGATTAATCTACACTAATTTTTTTAATCAGTTATTTTGTATAATTTTTTCTCAAATTAATTAATCGTCACTGCTGTCGTTCTATTTTATTGATTTGATCTTAGTCATAGAAGCTAAATTCGAAGGCAGGCCACAGGTAAAATCCAACGAACCGCATTCACCCCGCATGTCAATAGTTGAATAGCCCTCTCCTTTTCCCAGAGCGCCGCTGTTGCAGGCAGCTCACTGCGCCGGGATTAGTGTGTGCTTCACCTCACTGTGTGTTCACTGTGTGCTGAGTGTGTTTCACTAATTCACAGATTGGGATAAATGCAGAGACCAAATTTCCCTGACGAGATCAAAAAAGTATATATACTTATACTTATACTCCTAGAGCTTTTGAGATATTGCCACTGCTCCAACACTGAAAGGCACTGTTAGAATGCTTGGATCAAGCCAGGTTCAGCATAGCGTATGCCACTGTCTGCTCACGTTGCTGACCGGGCCAGGGCAAGCACACTTTCGCAGTTCCCGCCGGAAATGCAGTCTAGTTAAAAATATGTTTTTTTCTATTAGAAGTGAGAGTGTGCGTGTTTGTGTTAGAGAGAGAGAGATGAGAATTGTAGTTTCTATTAGAAGTGAGAATGTGTGTGTGTGTTAAAGAGAGAGAGATGAGAATTGTGGTTAGTGTGTGTTAGCACAACCTAAGCAATATGACTAAAGTAAAACGAACATGAGCAAAAAACATCAAATATGTATTTATTCAGTTATTTTTAAATAAACTATTATTTTTAAATAAACGATTCTTTTTTTAAATAAACGAACATGAGCAAAAAACACAAATGCATGGATTAGACTTTTTTTACTAATTGAAATCATACACACACTTATTCTGAAATAAATACCGTTGATGTTTTTACTACAACTGTCATAGTCTGAGATATATCCCTACTCAGTCATGTTGACACTGCTTTCTACAATGCAAGTCAATGGGTGGATAACGGTCTATGGATAGATGGCGCTGTTGCTGATCTACTCAATCTACATTACATTACATTACATTACATTACATTTGGCTGACGCTTTTTAACCAAAGCGACTAACAACATGGTAAACAGTAAGTTTTTAGAACAATTCTCACAATTTTAGGACAGTTTAAAAAAACATTAGAGTACAGTAAGAATAAGTCGTCGGTGAGTGCTGTTTTTAGCAGTTACTTGTCAGTTTAAAACGGCTGGTGAGTGCTAGGATCAGTAAGACTTGTTGTAAGTGTTGCTATGAGAGTAGATGTTCTCTAAAGAGCTGGGTCTTCAGGAGTTTTTGAAAGTGGAAAAGGATGTCCCTGCCCTTGTAGGAACTGGCAGTGTGTTCCACCAACGAGGAACAACAGATGAGAAAAGTTTGGATTGGCTTGAGCGCATCGGTGGTAGAGCTAGACGCGTGGATTATTAGGGGGCGAGGCCGGTCTGGAGGTAGTGTAAGTCTGTAAGAGGGCATTCAAATAGGTGGGAGCAGAACCGGAGACTACTTTGTAGGCAAGCGTTAGAGACTTGAATTTGATGCGGGCCGCCATAGGTAGCCAGTGTAGCTGGATGAGCAGCGGGGGTAACATGTGCCCTTTTGGGTTGGTTGTAGACCAGAAGCGCCCGCCCAGCGTTCTGGATCATCTGAAGTGGTTTCACTGCGCAGGCTGGGAGACCTGTCAGGAGGGCATTGCAGTAGTCAAGTCGTGAGATGACTATTGCCTGAACCAGAAGTTGGGTAGCATCTTGAGTCAAGTAAGTCCTGATTTTCCGTATGTTGTAGAGTGCGAAACGGCATGACCGGGCGACTGAGGCAACATGATCTGAGAAGTTTAGTTGGTTGTCGAGAACAACTCCTAGATTTCTTGCAGTCCTGGTCGGTGAAACAGACAGGGAGTCAAATTTGATGTTGATGTCGTGGTGTATGGTAGGTTTAGCTGGGATGACCAGCAGTTCAGTCTTTGAGAGGTTCAGCTAGAGGTGGTGTGCCTTCATCCATGTAGCTATGTCTGAAAGGCAATCTGAGATCCGTGCTGAAACCAGGGGGTCGTCAGGTGGAAAGGACACCCATCTACTCACCCATGGACCGGATATGACCTCCATAAAAACATCTCATGGTCATTTCAGTTTACTTCCTGGTTGGTTTGATGGTCAAAATAATTATAAAACAACAGGAAATTTTCCCCCACTATTATATTTATTTATTATATTATATTATATTCTTTGACAAATTTTGGTCACGGTAATTATTTTTTTAAAATGACGATAATGTTGGTTCTAAAGTTGGATCGGAAAACCAATTAGCTTAGCGTAGGAGTTCTGAGGGTTAAAACAGTAATGCAAAAACTACAAGCAAAATGTTGTAAACAAACCACAACAAGCAGATGATGGAAAAGTTAACCCTCTAGGCGCCACTGTCGAGTTTACTCGACAAGATGCGGTACTGAATAAAACGGCCGATTTAGTCAAATAGGGTGTCATATTTCGTTCGACCTCCACTCCACTAGATGGTAGACATGTCATACGTCATCCCCGAGTCCGAAAAAGGTCATGGTTTAAACAAAACTTTTGAGCTACAGCGCATTGAATCAGTGCATGAAATACCGGAGCTAGTGTGCGTGTGAGCCACTTTGTCAGAGCGATATTGTCAATGTCAGCGAGTATTTGCATTAGATTATCGTCTAATGGCATCAAAAACGTTTACCCGAAATGAAGTGTTGGGTCTTCTATTCGCGGACCCTGATTCTGAAAGGGAATATCTGCCTTCAGGAAATGACGGTGATTCGTTTAGTGAGGCTTCAGATGCGTCCCTGCCTTGCAATGATGCAGCTGGACAAAGTGAGAGTTTACTCCATAGTTTAGCTTACACCAAGCACAAACGTTGCCCAATGTCACTGGTGGAAATAATGTTTCACGGGTTCGGAGTGTTCATCGGGAAGTTAGCAGGGTGTTAGTGGTGTGGCGAACGAGGCTGGAGGTAGCCTAATGTCCATAGCGCTAGCTTCTGTCTTGTGCCTCTCCACAATTGCGGCGACAGTAACGTGGTGGAGCCTTTGTCTAATGCCACTGGGTATGTTAGACGAGGTCGAAGTGCTCATAGGACAGTTAGGGGGGAACGTGAGTGGCAGTGTGGGAGTCGCAAATGAGAATGACAGTAGGCCTAGTCCGAAGCTAAATTCTCTCCCACTTTCGGCCGAGGCAGATCTGGCCATGCTGCTCGCATGGTGGAGGTGGTGACACGCTCTCTCCCTTTCCCTCTCCCACACACACACACACACACACACACACACACACACACACATTAGGTCATGCATAGTCTATCACAAGATGATGGGAATGCCGGCCCTGTATGGATAGGGATAGGGAGTCATTATCTCTACAGCAAAAGGCCTGCTACATAAAAAAAAAAAAAAAAAATGTCAGCCATTTATTAGTTGATTTGTTGATTGACTGTTGATTTGCTATCTATTTCCCAGATCATTTTGGACATACACTATGTGTTCCTTTTTGTGTGTTCATGTCCTTGTGATGTGTGTGTCTTTGTCAGCTAAGAAAAAAAACATCAACAAAAACAACAAAAAGAAAAAAAATACTAACATTGCATTTTATCATTCAAACATGCGACTTTTCATGAAAATTCTATAATCCAAGATGGCCACCACCATATGACGTCATAATATGCAAATTAGATATAAACATTTAATCCCTACATAAACTTTGGGTCATCCTTAATATTTCTCTAATTTACAGAAAGTCTCCATCTCTTATCACTTTTAAGATACAGCCTTTTGAAATGAAGATGTCAAAATCGAACGTTTCGAAAAAAAAAACTCTGGCGCCTAAAGGGTTAAGTTCCTTGTGTTTGGTCTATTTGCAAGTGTTATGTTGATTTGCAAGTGTTGTCATAAATTGCAGGTCATTTGCACCCGTCGACCACTGTACGATGAGAATGGCCCTTGTAAGTTGGTCTGATGAGAATGGCCCTTGTAAGTTGGTCTGATGAGAATGGCCCTTGTAAGTTGCTGTGATGAGAATGGCCCTTGTAAGCTGCTCTTATGAGAATGGCCGTGGTAAGTTGCTCTGATGAGAATGGCCCTTGTAAGTTGCTCTGATGAGAATGACCCTTGTAAGTTGTTGTGAATAAAAGTGTCTGCTAAATGAATACATGTAAATATGGTGAGGATTATATTTGCTGAACTCTGTACAGATTTGAACAGAGTTGAAAGATTTCAGTGGAAGGCTGTGGTTCTGTCTTCTTTTCATTTGAATTTGTGCATACGGTCACATAGTCTCTGCATGTAGTCACGTAGCTGTAAGTCAGATGAGTAAGAGGAATAATGACAAGATATACAACGGTCTTTTTCACACCCACACACACACACACACACTCACACAAATTGGAGGGCTGTGGTTTTTATGACTGCTTTAATTTTGTGCATACTGTCACATAGTCTGTGCATGTAGTCACGTAGCTTTGACCGATAGTTTCATGCCCCCTCCTGGATTTTCAGATTTGGGTATATTTTAATGTTTCCACCCTTACTCAATTTCATGATGAGATTAATTTAACTGGTGTCACCTTTACAGTATACAAAACTGCTAGACTATAGTTGTTCAGGAGCTATTCTACTGAGGTTGTCTATGTCAAGAGATCAAACCCCCAATAGACTTGCTTAAAATTGTGTTAACAAAATAATTCTTGAATAGCAGTGTAGATTTGTATAGGCTGTATTGTAATATGCTATAATCAATGGGGCCCAGAATGATTTACTGTTAAAGGGCCACCATTTTGTCCATGTACACAATATCATCACTGAACACCACAACATCATCAATACACACAATATCATCACTGAACACAACAACATCATCAATGTACACAATATCATCACTGAGCACCACCACATCATAAATGTACACAATAACATCAATGTACACAATAACATCACTGAACACCACAACATCATCAATACACACAATATCATCACTGAACACCACAACATCATCAATGTACATCATATCATCACTGAGCACCACCACATCTTCATCAATCAGAAACGGTATACATATTTCTGAAGAAACAGGACTGATGTCTGGAAGTCATGTGACTGGTCCCATAATGATGCATTTCCTGTTGTACAAATTGAATAAAAGGAACCACAGCAGCCAACACAGAGCATGACCAAAGTCAACTTCTTCAGAGTGTCACCAAACGACGACTTTACACATCCATCAAATACTACACAGCACTTGACACAGATCAGTTCATAAGTCCACAGGTAAGTTCATATAAAATAATAACTTTGACACGGACTACAACCAAATTGGATGTTTGTGTAAAGATACAATAGTGATCGTGTGATAAGGATGAGTTGGTGTCTGTTTTCATGTGTAAGATAGTGATCGTGTGATCATGCGTGAGATAGTGACTGTGTGATGATGATCTGACGATTTATAGTGATTTTAAGAGGTTAAAGTTACAGTGCATACGGAAAGTAGTCACAGCGCTTCTCATCTTAAAATGGATTCAGTTATTTTCATTTTCTCAAAGTTCTACAGAGATGATCTGCAACAAATAAAGGCTGTGGTTGTGTTTCTACAACATGTTGCCACAAAACATAATTTCTGTCAACTATGAGGATATCCATGTTCAGTATGTTTTTCATTTAGTCATGCAGTAACATGTGGTTTAGTGCATGGGGTAACATGTCATGACATGAGACAGACAGAAGATGAGCCTGTCTTTAGTAGCCTATCCCTGAATCCTGTCCCTCTCAAATCGCTTTATGGTGTGATTAGCAACCAGAATTAAAAACAAAAATCCCAGAGAGACACCCCTGGACCCCTGTGTTATTGTGATTAGGCTATAGGCCTAGATCCAAATCTAAATGTTTGGGTTCAGTTTATGAAGTGTTGCTACAGCATAATACTGTATGTTATTTATGAGGGGCAATTTTGGTATCGGTGGGCTTGTGTGTGTGTGTGTGTGGGGTCGTCGGTCCAGTGGTGGGCCAGTCCAGGAGAAAATTGCCAGGGCTGAATTTTGTTCCCAGTCTGACCCTGTCCACCTGTACCTAAATGAATTCACTGGACATTATTAGGAGAGAGATAAGGTCTCACAGTTGATGGTATATGTCAGAGTGAAAACCAGAGCCACAAGGTCGAGAGAATTTTCCGTAGACCTGCAGGTTGCGTAAAGAAGGACAAAACAAAGACTGAACTATTTGGCCACAATTCCCAATAGAAGAAACCAGGCACTGAGCTGCACTAATGATTCTCCTTCTTTACGCTTCTCTCATCCTCTCAAAAGAACTCTAGATCTCATTCATAGTGACCGTTGGGTCCTTGGTTCCCTGTCTGACCAAGGCCCTTTGTCCCAGATTACTCAGTTTGGCTGAGTGGCCAGATCTAGGAAGACTGTTAGTTGTTCCAAACTTTTCCATTTGAGAATGATGGAGGCTTCCGTGCTCTTAGAGTAATGCCACCAACAGTCAAAAAGCCCCAGTCAGCATCTGGCCTGCGATCAGGCAGGCACCAAACGGAGGGCCAGCATCAGGGTAGAGACAGAGAGAGAACACTGGCAGCTACATAGATTTTAGAAGGTTTAGCCTACATCGGGCCCTTGGTTTAAGCCAATCAGCAGCTAGCTCTGTTTCCTCTCCAAACTCGGCCTGAGACACCTGGTGGAACTCTGCACCCCCATGAGGGAGTAGCGACACGGTAACCCCACTGGGGCTGTGACAGCAGACATAAAATGTCACAACTTTGCAACAGGTCAACTACAGCACAGCGGCCTTTGTCTCCTGCATTGTTGCCCAGGCATGGCCCACGGCAGTTATAAGATCCAACCCACATAAAGTTTACTTTTATCTTGACCTCGTTGCTTGGTTTTCACCCTGACATACACCATCAACTGTAAGACCTTATATAAAGAGATGTGTGCCTCTCCTAATAATGTCCAGTGAATTCATTTAGGTACCGGTGGACTTGAATCAAGTTGTAGAGGCATCTCAAGGACCATTGATAGAAGTAGGATGCACCAGAGCTCAATGGCAAGCGTCATAACAAAAGGTGTGAATACTTATGTAGATGTAATATTTCAGTCTTTTTTTTTAATACATTTTCAAAACACTCCAAACACTTGCTTTTCCGTGGGGTGCTGGAGTATTGTTTGTAGATTGATGAGAAAAAAAAAATATTGAATCCATTCTGAGATGAGTCTGAAACATAATAAAAATAAAAGTATTTTCTGTATCCACTGAAAAAAAGTGTGTATGCTGTAGATTTTACTTCAGGTGGGGTCCATCATTAAGTATATATACTCTTTTGATCCTGTGAGGTAAATTTGTTCTCTGCATTTATCCCAATCTGTAAATTAGTGAAACACACTCAGCACACAGTGAACACACAGTGAGGTGAAGCACACACTAATCCCGGCGCAGTGAGCTGCCTGCAACAACAGCGGCGCTCGGGGAGCAGTGAGGGGTTAGGTGCCTTGCTCAAGGGCACTTCAGCCGTTTCTAATGGTCGGGGTTCCAACCGGCAACCCTCCGATTACAAGTCCGAAGCGCTAACCAGTAGGCCACGGCTGCCGTTAGTAGGCCCCAATTCAGCACTCCAGTGAGCAGATATTTGGTTAGGAATGTTTGTTGCATCTGGAGTTAACTTCTCTCATTCCTTTCCTCTAAAATTAATTAATTTGATTATTTAACAGAATGCTGTACAAGGTCAATAGTGTGAAATGGATGCTTCAGTAAAGAGTTCTTTCGAGACAAGTATGACCAAAAAATTAGTGTACTTAGCTTTGGCTGTTTTTTCCAGTTGTTGCTGAACTCACTTCATGAGATATCTCTTGTAGTCCATCCATCTTTGATGGAAGGGCATGTTTCTTTGATTCCAAAGTAGAAATCCTCTGTTCTAGCTCAGAACATTTTCGGCATGATCTCCTGGGTCTCTGGCCGGAGGAGCGCATTTTGTTTTCAGTTCAGTTTTTGCTCATTGACTTGGCTGGCTCATGTAAACTAATCTAGCTTGTAAGAATGGAAAAAAGTGGAAATTGCTAAAAGGATAGGTGAAGCAGGAGCAGAGTGAAATGCGTTCTACTCGCTTGAGCAGGAGGAGAGAGAGAAGAAATTTAAAGTAATGGTTTTCATTTGTGGGCAAGCAAAGAAGGCTCAACTGCTGCAGCGTTTCATCAGCAGGGTTTGCTTCAAGACACATATACTGCTATCTGTAAAAGTAATCCTGGACCTGTTATACAGTCATTATTGTTGTTGTAATTATCACCATCATCATCTCATTACAGTTAGAGTATCACCGGTATAACAATAACAATAATAATCATCATCATCATCATCATCATCATCATCACATTAATAGTAGCAGATAAGCAATGTTGACTTAATCTAACAGCATTGTTGTATGCAAAACTGTATGACCAGAGGCCTTTGCTATGAAGGGAGTTTAACTAACTAACCCAGGTGATCTAATGAAGACAGGGTTGACATTATTGATCAAACGTTGATTCAATGCAATTTTATAATTTATTACACAGCTCTTCATAATGCTGTATGGCAGACTGTTTCTATGTAAGAAAATTGGTGTTGCCCGTCTTTCATATCAGTCCATGAGTAGTTGGCTCGCCAATCGCAATGGAAATCTTTATCTGTGTGCCAAACTATTTGTTTTCTCAGCAGAAGCCACGAAACGGTAACAAAATAATTTTAAAAGACCTATTGTGTGAAGTTTCTTTTGGCAAGTAGCCATGTAAAAAGTAGGATCAGTGGCGCCGCCAGTTGTAATCCTGTACGCACTGTGCATACAATTATTCAACGCTTTATAAAAAGCTTGAAACCTCTATGTGTAGGGTGGGGGGGGTGTTAGTGCCCTGGGCCATGGTGCGTACTATGGAATGCAACACTAGCGGCGCCCCTGAGTGGGATCATGTAATGCCCGTCGGTCACTGTCGGAATATAAGTCCCTTCAGGACGAATCAACATTGCCTTCTGGTCACTATCAATAAACAAGTCCCTTCAGGATGAAGCAATATTGTCCGCCGGTCACTATCAGAAATAAGTCCCTTCAGGACGAAGCAATATTGTCCGCCGGTCACTATTGGAAGTAAGTCCACTTTCGCTTTAGGATGTTGGTCCTGTCAGGACTTATTTACGATAATGACCGGCGGGCACCACATTATCCCTTACAGCACAAAAGTACAGCAACATTTTCATTTTAGGATTTTATGTACTATTATATAGGGATGCACTTAATGCTGCCCGCTCAAACTACTACTCATCACTCATAACCTCCTCCGTGTCCAGGCCAAAAACCCTATTCAGGACTGTGGACAAACTCCTAAAACCCCCTGTCACTACTGCAGTGCCAGGCCTTCTTACACTTCTTTGACGATAAAATTAGCCAAATCTACCACTCCTTCAACCCCAATGCTATCTCTCTCTCTTCTTCTCCTCCTTCTCTGGGCCCTCAGCTCTCCCATTTCACCGCTACTGACTCCCTCACCATCACTGACATCATTACTAAGTCCAACTCCTCATGGTGTCAGCTTGACCCTGCCCCCACCCCTCTACTTAAAGCCTGCTCCACATCCCTGTCTGAACCCATTACATTGATTGTTAACACCGGCCTCAACTCTGGTGTGGTGCCTGCTGCCCTAAAGACTGCTGCAGTTACAGTGGGCAGTGCTTCGACTTGGCCAGCTTCACTTGCGGTCCGCGCGTGGGATCACGCGACTTTAATTTGTATTTTTCCAGTGAGACGCTGCAACAACCCAAACAACCGGTAGATGGCTCAAGTGAGCAGGGTGTCTCGTAAAAAGAAATGGAGCCTGGAAAACCCTACACAGACTTCACTACAGACTTTAGCAGACTGGTTTAGAAATAATGTAATAGCCAGAAATATGCCTGCCCTAATAAAGAAATATTTGGTTAACTTTCGCGAGTGAATCCGTTTGCAGCCCATTAGAGACCTTAGGACAAATTAAACATTCTGGTTTTCTCTGAGTGCAACGATGATAGACAGACATCATTTGGACAAAATATAGAGTATTAACCTCCGTTGCTCAGCCAAATGCCTTCCTGTTACGTCCTGTTATCACGGAGTTAGGCCTACAGGCGATAAACGATTTTTGATGGTCACAAGTTTACTTCATTAGGGACTGTTCATTATTTATTTAAGGGGCTACGGGAGGAGTTTGGGGAGCATTAGTCCAAAAAGACGCGACCCTCCCTCGTCAGCAATACATTTGTCTATGACCCTCCAAAGTGATTATGAAAAATCACTGTCAACTTTTTTTCGGGTTTATCGCCTACTGTATTTTAACGTTTTCACATATTTGGCCATAAGCCATTTATCATAGGCTATCACGAAACCAAACTACAAAGGCAAACACTTTAACAGGAGGAATTAATTGGGCATGAATCATGCTGAATGCTATTTCGCTACCTTAGAATAATAAGGTTCTATCTGCGTTTTGAGTAGGTACAACCGGGACCGATTGAAACGGGACGAATGAAACATTCGGTTTTTCTCCGAGTGCAACGATGATAGACAGTCATCATTTGGACAAAACATGGAGCATATTAACCTCCGTTGCTCAGCCAAATGCCTTCCTGTTACGTCCCTGGTATCAACGAAGATTCTGGCGATAAACGATTTTTGATGGTCACAAGTTTACTTCATTAGCGGTTTATTTTTTTTGGATTATTAAAGAGTGTTTTTCATTTAAAGGTTTGACTTCGTGCTTATTCAGTAGAGCATTTAGTGCTCTCCCCAATCCCAGACGTTCACATTGCATGTTTGTTTGTAATGGATGCAACCGCGAGATAGGCTATACGTTTGACAATGAGTTGTTAACAGAACCAAGACATATAGCCCAGCAGCAATCTAGGGACTGATCGTTATTTATTGAAGGGGCCACCGAGGAATTTTGAGTGCTTCAGTTGGAAGTTGCATGACCCTCTCTTGCCTGCTAGAAATTGTTCAATGACCCTCTGACAGAATTGTTAAAAAAAGACATGACCCTCCCCTGCCAATTGTCTTCGCCCGGCCACAGCCACACACTTTGTGATAACGTTCTTAAATCAATCTTTCCCCGTGAGCTTGCATGCTACCAGTTCTTCCTTTTTCAAATGTGTTGCGCCTGTTTGCACAATTTCACAAATAATCATATGTGATTAATAGTATGACAAATAATCCCTGTGCACGGGGACCAAAACAATGCATGCCAACTTTTTCCGTGTTTATCACGTATTTTAACTTTCCCCGCTGTCTTGCCGTTTAATGTTTTCCGTAGAATATCCCATATTTTAATACTCTCATAACAGCCCTGCCATCGGGCCTGTCTCTGTGTTGCCCTGTTGCTACCCTTGCCCTTCCAACGAAACAGATGTCTTCAAATCATCGTTTTCCTTGCTTGAAGGCTTAACTTAGAGTGATGTTAACCTATTTAAGTTTAACGGGCGCGATTGCCGTGAGAGCACGATTCATTGGCTTGCATGTTCGGCCTTATGTCTGCGCGCGCACCTGAGGGCTACTCAGCTGCAAGAGATTTAATTTCCCCTCTTTGTATGTTCACTGCAAGTTGGCCTACCATAACTTACCAACTCTGCACTGTAGACTGGCTATTTATATTTTTCTGTGAAATAAGCAAATGTATTTGTTCAAGTTTATGAAGCAGAATTACGCATAGGCTACTTGGAACATAATACATTTGACAAAGGACAGATGAATGTTGCTAGTGACAAAATATTAACTTTCAGTGTTTTACGATGTCTTTGTCATGGGGAAGTGTTTTTCCCCATGCATTTATTCTAGGTTACTGTCAGTGACTGCCGTGAGAGAAGCGGGTTCTGTGTTTCGTTCATGTCAGTGACTGACACGAGAGAAGGGGTCTGTGTTGTGTTGCGTTATGCTAATTTATTTTCATTGGGCATGCCGTGTCGTCCACAGCTCTTCAGTTCTGACAAAGCCAAAATTACTCCTTTTGAAACAATGAGTGCAGGAAGCGTTTGTATGGTTATATTGCTTGACGGGGTGTCCCAAGCAACTTTCAGCCATAAGGCTACTTTGAGAACATTTCAATTCACCCGACACTAATATTCAAAATGTTGAAAACTATTTCGGCATAGCCTATAAAGCAGTTTAATTAAATGGAATGTTAGTTGTAAACAAACAAGCTACTTGGTGAGGCTTGGCCTCACAGATGCTTCGTGCCTTAGATGGCAGGAAAAATCTTCCGCGATAGGCCTATTAACTAACCACCGATTCACGTTGGCTGGGGGGGAGGGGGCCATCAGACAATTGTGCCCAGTTAATCCGGCCCTTCCCCCAAAAAAAAATCACACCTTCCCTCCTCTGACAGCTTAAAAGAAGTCAAGAGGACTCCTTACCTCACAGACCTATTCACAAACCTGCGGTTTTGAAATCCTATGCAGCTACAGGAGCTTCCAATCGCGAGGAAGCAATTTTGCATTGTAGGCATAACTAACATGCAATAACGCCAACAACAACTAAAACTAGGCTAATCATTGTCAACATGTAAATTAAATGTAACATTATTGTGAATCAAATTAAAATGTTGTCTTTGCAAACGTAGGCATAGTTACAGAATAATTTAATAATGTTAAAAGATACTATATCAATCCATTGATATGTTTCATTGGGCTACTAGGCTATTTGTTTTGCCTTGATTCATTTAGGTTAGGCCTTTTTTTTCAGGGCCATATTCACAAAGAATTTTAAGGCTAAAAGTAGCTCCTAACTGGCGAATTTAGGAGCAACTCCTAAAATAATGGGCGTGTCACTCCTAACTTTAGGACTCCTAATTTTTCACAAAAAAGTAATTCCACGAAAGCAGTTTAGACCTAAAAGTAGCACCTAAGTCTGGGACAGCTTAAGTTGAGAGGACTCCTAACTCACTAAGACCTATTCATAAACAGCTTTTTTTGTGGCATTTTTTACTTTCATGATGTTTTGAAATAGCCTATGCTAACAGGAGCTTCAATCGCGAGGAACAATTTTGCATTCATAAAGGGATGCAATAACGCCACCAACAACAACAATAAACTACTCATTGTTAACATGTAAATGAAATGTAACGTTTCATTGTGAATCAAATTAAAATGTTCTCCTCTTTGCAAACGTAGCCCTACGTAGGATATGGTGACAGATTAATTTAATAATGTTGCAAAGGTAGGCTACTGCATCAATCCATAGGCCTATGTTTCATTAGGCTACTAAGCTATTTGTTTTGCCTTACTCTTTATTCATTTAGGCTAGGCCTTTTATTCAGTTATTAATCATCTTCCGTCCTTCGCACTACTTGTGTAAGCGCCGCATTCTCCGACCTGTCACCTGTCAGTCATCATCGAAGAGAGGTGTTTGGAATTCCCGCGTTAAATCAAGTCAGCCAATCAAGGTGGTCACTTCAGTCAAGCTTGTGCATGAGTAATGACGTCATCCATAGCCACGAAGACTCACTCCTAGTTTAGAGTTGTCTGAAAGGCTTTGTGAATAACTTTTAAGAGAAAACTCCAATCTAAAAATCTTTAGTAGCCTACGCATTTAAAAGGAGAACAGCCTACGGCCCCAGTTTTTCATCATCTTCCGCCCTTGTGTAGCGCCGCGCATTCTGAGACCTGTCACTCATCATCGTAAGGGGAGGTGTTTGGAATCATGCCCGCGTTACAATCATCAGCCAATCAGCCAATCAAGGTGGTCACGCTTGCCCATTTACCCAAATTAATGGTGAATATTACTGATGATCATTGTTATTTAAGAACATGCAGTGTCGAGGGTACCAAAACACATCTTGCTTTCGTAAAAGCATCATAACGCACATTCTGGCGGGTCTGTTATTTACTGTAGGCTGCGCAAACCACATGCCTTTATTTTGGGCAAGCCTGCATTCATTCATTCATTCAACCTTTATTTATTCTCGGAGGGTCATTGAGGGAAGCCCTCATTTTCAATGAAGCCGAAATTACAGAAGCGAAGCAAAGCGCTCCACAAACAAGACAACATTCGAGGCCTTCTGTTGAAGAATTTTATATAAAGCCTGCGCTGACAGTAATCCTCCTGCCCCTGATAGGCCTACCACAGCTGTGGATAGTGTGGAATGTTCAAGTAATAACACAATCCAATGTGTGTCTCAATTGTCCCCATGACCACCTCACACATTTCTCTAGATTTTGCAACGAATTTACATGACACAATGCCATAAAATATGCCAGTTTTAGGACACAGAATAATGTTTGTAATGATACCAGGTAGGTATTGTCGAAGGTGCATGGTGAAGTGAAATTCTTACTTTGGAAAACAAACATTTACCGATATCATCGCCGATCATCAGAATATTACAACAGATTCTGTGTTCTGGACTGCATGTAACTTGTTAAGCCAGTGGTTATCAAACTTTTATTTCATTCCCCACTTTGATCAAGGGGCATGAATGATGATAGTGGAGATAACGTGTTATCCCGAGGCTTTTGCAAGTCAGCATCTTCGACGGTAGTCTATTCAAAATATAAGTATTCGATGTCCCAAACGGAGAGCCATACTTTATTGTTTTTAACAATCTCTATGCTACTCACAAAAATGTAGGCATGGGGACATGATGAAGTAGGTTATCCAACTGTCGTGTGTTGTGTCTCCTGTCTGCTGACTCTGGTTCACTTAACATTCTCATTCTCCTTGACCTTAGTGCTGCTTTCGATACCATCAACCACAATGTTCTAATCTCCCGTCTGTCTGCTATTGGTGTTTCTGGCACAGCCCTCAATTGGTTTCAGTCATATCTCACTGTAAAAAGGTAGCCCCTCCTTTTCCCCAACTCGCCTGACATTCCCCGCGACATTTAAACTGACTTCCTACACGATCAAACACGCTTACACGCGCGCACTTAGTTTCAAATGTTTGTAATTACATCGCTGTGTCCGGCAACCGCCACGCAATTCATTCATCTTGCGATCGTTATTTACACATCTTTCTGTTACTCACCCAACCTCTGCAAACATCATAGCGAACGACGTGGTAATTTGTCGATTCTGCTCCATAACCCATTGCATTCCGTTAGTCCATACATTGAGCACACAAACATTAACAATACACTGATAGCTCTTACTTTCACTTCCTGGTCCTGCATCACTTTGTTTCCCCAACAACGAGCCCAGGGCAATGGCTATTTTATTCCTGTGTGGGACAGGGGAAAGTGTTGTTTTGAGTGGGGGAAATGATGGTTGCAATATAAAGAGACATTCTACATTGTAGTGTAATTATTATTTAATTATACATGCATTGAAATGTTATTATTGTATAATATGGAAACTATGTAGAATTATGCTCCATGTATAATGGTGATCTATGCATAAGGGATGATTATCCTTGTATAGAGGAAATGACCCTGGTATATTGGTATCTACCAATTAGAGGTGATGGATGGCTTTATTTAAAGCGAGGGATTTTTGCTCTCAGTGTGGGAGTCTGGAGAGTATCAGCTTGCTGAGAGGTTGGATACAGAGTATTAGTGAATTTGCGAATTGTGCTTGAATTAAGAAACCGGTTGGTTGATTTTTTGGAAAAGTATTTTTTGTTGGCATTGTGCCGGAACATGTTTTTTATAGCACTGTAAATAAATCTGCACTTTTCACTACAATCCACGTTTGCTGTGTCTTCACCCCATCACCACCCAACCTCAGTGTGTCCTTGTCGCCACCATCCTGTGTGGACGTGGGTTGCAAGGCCCATTTTTTCACACTCACCAACAGAAAGCAGTTTGTAACACTTGGTCCACATCAGTCCCCCAAGTCCCCTGTCACTCGTGGTGTCCCCCAGGGTTCTGTACTTGGGCCCCTCCTCTTTCTCATCTACATCCTCCCTCTTGGCCAGATTATTCGCAGCCACGGTCTCAACTTCCACTGCTATGCAGATTACATCCAACTCTATCTTACCACTCCCTCTCCCTCTGACCCTCCACCACGCTCCCTCACTGAATGCCTCTCTGACTTCAAATTATGGATGCAAAACAATTTTCTCAAGCTCAACACAGACAAAACCTAAATTCTGCTGAGTGGCCCTAAAAGCATCCTCACCAAATCTCCCCATCTCACTCTCAACATTGATGACTCATCTGTCCACTCCACCCCTGTTGTTAAAAACCTTGGCATTCAGCTTGACTCCACCCTTAGCTTTGATCCTCATATCAAATCACTCACTAAGATTGCTTTTTTTCACCTCCGTAACATTGCACGCCTCCGACCCTTCCTCTCTGCTAGTGATGCAGACTTTGGTTCACTCATTATGTCCAGTTTAGATTACTGCAACTCACTTTTCCTTGGTCTCCCCACTAAAACCCTTCAAAGACTACAATATATTCAAAACTCTGCAGCCAGGCTCCTCACCCATACCAGACGATCAGCACACATCACCCCCATTCTCCATCAACTCCACTGGCTACCAGTTCCGTCCCGGATCAAATACAAAGTACTACTACTCACCTTCAAAGCCCTCCACAACCTTGCTCCCCCCTACATCTGGGCGACCTCCTGACCCCCTTACACTCCTTCCCCGCTCACTCAGATCCTCTGACCAAAACCTCTTGGCTATTCCCCCTCTCCAGACTCTCCACCCCTGGGTGGCAGGTCCTTCAGTGCCTTGGCCCCCAAACTCTGGAACTCCCTTCCCCAACCCCTTCGTGCCTGTCCTTCTCTTCCTTTCTTCAAAGCACATCTCAAGACCTTTCTGTTTAATGATCACTTCTCCTCCACACCCAACACATAGTTCCATACAGATAACTTGTCTTTGTTGTATTGTTTTGTTTGTTTGTTTGTTTGTTATTGTGTTTCCCTGCCTTCCTACTATGTAAAGCGACCTTGGGTTTGAGAAAGGCGCTATATAAAATGAACTTATTATTAAACATATTATTATTAATTACCACCTACCTGCATTGTAGCTCGAATGTTATTCCCAATCGATTTGGATATTTTTGATCAAATGTTCATACAGCATATTTTATTTTAATTAACAGAATAAAAATACAGCAGGAAGGTATTTTGTTATTATATATTTTATAGCACTTAATCTCATTCTGTAGACCCCTGTGCATAGGTCTTGGACCCCCATTTTGAGAACCACTGTGCTAACATGACTCTATCACACAATACATCTGTTACAGTGATCCCAGCTGTCTGAACAACTAGCAAGAGAACGACTGCTCTACACTCACACACCCACACACACACACACACACACACACACAGAACTACACGAAAGGATTCAACATGTCAGGTATACATTTACAAGCAGATGCTTCTTGTTTTACTATAAATGTTCAAATTTCACAAATAGTATAATTAATAATATAATGTTGTATACTATGCATTATTATACTGTAACGCCTCATTCCAGGCCTAGCTTGTATGTGGGAAGGAGACTCGTTTCACTCTGCCCTTTTAAATGAAAACTGGATATGAACAAAGGAATTTAAGACCGCCCCAAATAATAAAAAAACAAAGGAATCTCCATTCAAACCAAACTGAAAATGTTCAATGCGCAGTTGTTCGTTAACCCACTTTCGTACAATAGCATACATATAAATAGTAGTCAGTTTCAACAACCCTCTATTGAACTCAGGAATATTAACTAAATGCAGGCTACCAGTTTTCCGACAACGTCGGTCACATAGGCCGACAACACAAAGTGAGTCGTGCTCCTAGAGCACACGATCTCTAATCAAAAGAAAGAAAACGAAAGAAAGAAAATGTATGAAGTCAAATATCAACTGAAGGAGTCAGGGGTGAGAGAAGTGAGATGTTTTGTTGTGTGGGCGCCGCCACGGAAAAGTAGGCTATAGTTTGTTGTAACGAGGAATTTAAATGGGATTGGGGCAGCGGTAGGTATTGAGGGCAGGAGAAAGGGTTTTTGGAGGCTACACACAGGCTTAGGGAAACCGGTCACAACAGAAAAAGTTTGTATCAATCCCGGCATCCAGCGCTGTTCGTCATAGAAAGCTCCTTCTCCCTTTGTCTTGCAGAATTCTCGGAAACGGATGTCGGGGTCCAAAAGTGCTCCCAGGGCATAGAATAATCCACCAGAGTATCCCAATACGATCCTTTCCGTTCTCAGTACTTCTCTCTTGCTATAATGTTATATACTATGCATATAATGTATAGTATAGTAATAATAAGTATTAATAGTAAATAATGTATAGTGTAAGTAATACTAGTATATAATGTATAGTATAGTAATAGTAGTAATAATAGTAATGTATAATAAACATAGTAATAGTATGTATAGTATCAGTAATAGTAGTGTATAATGTATAGTATCAGTAATAATACGCAATAATAGTGTATAATGTATAGTATCAGTAATAATAAGCAATAATAGTGTATAATGTATAGTATAGTAATAGTAGTAATAATAGTGTATAATGTATAGTATCAGTAATAATAAGCAATAATAGTGTATAATGTATAGTATCAGTAATAATAAGCAATAATAGTGTATAATGTATAGTATCAGTAATAATAAGCAATAATAGTGTATAATGTATAGTATCAGTAAGAATAAGCAATAATAGTGTATAATGTATAGTATAAACAATAATAGTATATAATGTATAGTATAACTAATAATTGTTGTTCCAGGTCCACAAGATCGATGTCATGACAATTGAATGATCTTGTTTGTGTTGTTGTTCCAGGTCCAAAAGATTGCTGTAAAGGAAAAAGCTGCCACCTGGAAATCAGTGCCCTTAGCAGACCCCTGGACCTGGGCACTCTCTATGACGCCCGCACTCTCTATGACGCTGGGCACTCTCTATGACGCCCAGGTGATCATCATGGGCCATACAGTCCTGTTTTCATATCCACATTCGGTGGTCTAGCGCATATATCCTTCTTCTTGATTCTTACCACTCTCTCTACTGCACCCTGGTGGACAGCTATCAAACTACAAGAAATAACATCCATCTATTCACTTGAGCATCTTAAAACCTGGACAAACACAATGGCGACTCACAAATGAGTAAATATGGGTCAAAGCATTAAACATTACATTGGCTGTTGCTCAATAGCTCAACTCTGTGCATCTGTGTGAATTATGTCTCACTTAACATGTTTTTATTAGGGCCCGAGCACCGAAGGGTGCAAGGCCTTATTGTTTTTGTAAGAATTATTATTATTATTTTATTCCGATTTTAACTTTGTTTCAGAGGGTTTTCCTTTTTTGAGGTGGTTAATATGGGCGAAAAGTCTTGAAATTTGGCACAAACATCAGGCATAACGCAAAGCAGTTATGTACAAAAGCTTGATGACTCGCTAGCGCCCCCATATGTGACTGATCCCGTGGTTGGCATATACTTTCAGCTAGACACACCAAATTTGTTGGGTGTATGTAACTCCCAAAAACACACAACTTTTCTATTAACATGCCATTTGCCACGCCTACAGGAAGTGAGGTAATTGGGATTTTGTGAGGACTAATATATGATGAATTGTGAGGCCAAAAGAGGTGCTTCCCATGGGTGAAAACACATGAAATTTGACACATACATCAAGAGGTACCGTGAATACACATGGAAAAAGGCACTGGGAGTGGCCCAGGAACTCCATAGCGCTCCCTTATGTAACTGCAGAGGTGGAAAAAGTACGAAAATATTGTATTCAAGTAAGTAAAAGTAAGTAAAAGTAAAAAGTAGTTCATTTAAAATGTACTTTAAGTAAAAGTTACTTAGTTACTTTTTTTTGGGGTTCCAGAACAACCAGTTTTACCAGAGACTTTCTAATGAGGAGATACTGCACTCAAAAAATCCTCCATAGTAATGCATGGGGTTAGTCAGTTGTCTACAAATATCACAACCCTTCCGCGGCAAAACGTTGACATGTGAATACATTGAGCCAATCATGTGGTGTGTTGTAAAATACATTGAGCCAATCATGTGGTGTGCTGTGAAGACATCGTGCCAATCATCTGTTGTGATCTCGCTGCTGGAGCAAGATTGGTGTCGTGAAGCCTTACGCACACGCATTTCTGCCGAAATAGATGCACGATAAGTGCCCAAAAAAGTGTTGCAATATGGCCGCCGAGTGGAGGTACTTGCCTGAAAAGGACTTTGGTCCTAGCTCGAGTTGCTACAGCCAGCAGCTAAGGCAGCCATGCTCATGCTCCCAGTGTGTAGCGCTGTAGCTGCAGCAACTCGAGCTAGGTAAAACCGATTGTTTCAGTTTTGTTCATACCGACAGTACTCGGTGACGTTGAAAAATGGAGATCTATGTGAAAAATCACCGGAGTTCTCCTTTAAGTTTGAGCAGTAGTTGATTTTCAAAGTCAGTTGCACTCATCCTTGCGTCGCTTTGCAGTGAACAGTAATCCAACTGAAAAGCCCCTCACAGGCAGCTGAGGCATTGAGTCAATGTTGAGTTGTTTTTTTTATATTTGGAAACAAGCAGAAGGTTCAGCAGATTAAAGGGCGTCGAACTGGGGGGGAGAGTGGGAAGTATAGGGCCCCAATGGAGGAGAGGGCCCATGAAAAGTGGAATACGGGGGGTACAACATTTTCACCAGGCATTAGTAATAACTCGGGTAATCCACACATAAAAAATCCAAACAACTCCATAAGTAGAGTTATGTGTAATGAAGTGGAATAACACAGGGAAAAAGTATTGAACACGCTAAGAAAAAGCACTAAGGCAAGGAAAGGGAAGGAACGAGCTGGAATCTGTAAGTAGTTAGAGTAGTTATCCTTTCTATCTGTGCAAATTAATATAAGCTTGGTTGAGTATATTGATGGGCTATAAAAGGTTTTTCATTACCAAGGTGTCACACAAGAAACATTTCATGATGGATAAAAGCAAAAAGCTCTCCCAAGACCTTTGCAACCTTATTGTTGCAAAACATATTAATGAAACTGGTTACAGATGCATTTCAAAACTTCAGAATCTTCAGTAAGCAGCATGGGAGCCATTATCTGCAAGTGGAAGAAACATCACTGCCATGCAGGATCTCCTCATAATATTTCTGACCAGGGAGTCAGAAGGATAGTCAATTCAAAAAGCCAAGGACCACTTTCGAGTAAAGCTCCAGAAAGCCAATTCAATTAAATTCAATTAAACAGTTCTGGAAGTAACTAAAGATCAGGATTCACAAGAGGGACCCTGGAATCTGTTTAGAACAATGGGCCAAAATCACACCTGATACTGTGACTAATAAGTTTTGTCATACAGGAAATGTCTTGAAGCTGTCTTTACAAACAAAGGCTTTTCCACAAAGTATTGAAGAAATTTCAGTAGGCACATTCAATAATTTTTCCTGTGTCATTCCACTTTAATACACATAACTCTTATGTTTGGATTTTTTATAATCGTGTGTTAATATAATGTGTGGTGAAAATTTCGAATAGACTCACTGGAAATTTAAGCTAATTACTGAAAAATATATATATATATATGTCCACCATATATTTATTTTACCTGAATATTTTAACTTCCAAATTAAATGTCAAAATGAATGTCAGGCGAAATTTAAAGTTTGACTGACTGGATTTTGTATACAAAACATAGTGAAAACTGTCTAAGGTCACTCTCCCTTGCTAAAGAGCTAAATGGTTTAGTCCGCCTGCACGATTCATAAGGTAGTCTATCTTTTGTTTATTTAGTTGAGCATCGCTAGTGGACCGCTAATTGTTGTGCTGCTGGTGCAATGTTTTCTCCAAGAAAGCCAAGTCAGGTTACTAAAAAGAGAGACATCAAAATGAGGGGAAACAACTGCTAATAAACTTCTTTCCAAAGAAAGGTGAGCACAAACGTCAAAACACGAAATCCCATGGTGTTTGCTTGAATATCTCAGCTATCATTAGTGCTAAAACGAACTGAGACAACCCATTGAAATAGCGGAAAATACACTTTCATAGGTTAGGCTACACATGTAATCTGATGCATCTCGTGATCCAGCTCCAGCTCCCATCACTTTCAGAAAGACTGCATGGCGCCAGCTTGATTCATGTCCTGTTGTAGGCTACATGCTGATCATTATCACTATAGTGGTTTAGGGCGATTTCTTTTCTCTCCCTTTCTGTTTTCGTTAGTCTTAACTTTTTTTTTTTTACTCAAGTAACGGATGGGATTTTTTATGTAGCGAAGTACAATACTTCACTCAAAATGTAATCAAGTAAAATTTAAAATACCGATTTTATAAACTACTTAAAAAATACAAAATACACAGAAAAACTACTCAATACAGTAACGTGAGTAAATGTATTTCGTTACTTTCCACCTTTGTGTAACTGTTACTTGTGGTTGGCATAAAGTTTTAGATACACACACCACCGTATTGGTTAAATGAATATTAAGTGACTCATAGGCTGACACAAAAATAGGGCATGGGCAGTAGGCCCAATGGGTCACTTTCCGATATTCCTAGGTTAACTTACCTAACTAGCAGGCAGGTAAATGGCATTTGTTTTCATGACATTGTGAACATTTTTGACTGATAGTGTAGGCCTAAGGTTACACTGGTGTTCTAAAAGTCAGGTTACACTGGTGTTCTAAAAAAACGAGATGACCGTCCTCTCTGACTAAAACACTGCGTGTTTTCTGTCAGTGACAGACAAAACGTCACCAATATCATGCTGAGCTAAATAGCCTACTGCAACTGCGATTTGACAAAACGATAGTTTTGCAAGGTAGCCTATTACTACTAACAGTTATTTAAGTTAGCATTTGACATTTCGCTGTGACAGTTCTAAGCTATAGGCTATTCTTGAGAAACGAATATCGGAGAGTAGCCTATCTGACAGCTTCGTGGTAATTTCCCACGCTAGGCTACTTATTGTTTTCACTGAGATCTGTGGCCATGACATCACACCAAACTGACATTGAAATTAAAGACACGTGAAAATAGATTATTGACGGAATGTTTTACAACCCTGTCCGTCAAAACGACAGACAATGAGAACATCTAGTGCAACCTCAAAAAAGAGCCAAAAGCGCAATCTCTGAAAATGAGTATTGTGTGAAACATCAGATGATTAATGTTGTTTAATCAATTATTCAGAATTATTAAAAAACAGCCTGACCAGCTAAAGGTGGTTTGCTGGTTGACCAGCTTGTTTGACCACACTATGATGGTTGACCTGCTAGACCAGCAAATCTCTTGCGAAAACATACCTTCAGCTGGTTTTCCCAGCTTATGATGGTAATTCAGATGGTTTTGCTTGTCATACCACCTCAAGCTGGTAATTTTAGCTGGTGTTGCTGGTCTATAGTACTGGTTTAACTGGCCATGCCAGCCTTTGTTGGTCATTCTAGCAAACCAGCATGACCAGCTTGACAGGCTGGTCACCAGCATGACCACCTTGCACCAGCTGTATCTCACAAGACAGGCTGGTCACACCAGCATGACCAGCTTCCTCAGATGGTCACGCCAGCATATCCAGCTGGTGGCCCAACCAGCTACACCAGCAAAGACCAGCAAGAGCTGGAAGAAAACCAGCAAAGACCAGCTAAAACCAGCTACCAACATAAGCTGGTTTCTAGCTGTTTTTTTCAGCAGGGAAGTTACTGATTATTATTTGGGACACTGGTGGTTAAGTCCGGGACAGTGCCAAGCAGAATTCGGGACAGCTGCGGGACACTGAGAAAAAAAGTTAATTTCGAGCCCTGGTCCAGATGCCCTGTGTTTACCAAATCATGGACCCTTGTGATAGTCAGAATAATTCTTGAAAGACAAGAAGTGTCAATTGGACAAATTTGACCACAAACACAACAGGAGGGTTGAGTAATAACAGGATGGAACCTGTTGTCCTGTTATTCTTTTAAAGGATTTTAGAATTTTAATAGTGGAATATGACCTTACTGCAGGTGAATAATAATAAGAAGAAAAAGAATACACTTTATTTAAATAGCGCCTTTCATGACACCCAAGTAAAATGAACAAAATCGTTCCCCTAGGTCAAAATGCCAACAGCACCCCCTATCGCAATTGAAAATTACTGTATGGAGGAGCTTCCTCCTCAAGCCCCTCATTGAAGTCCATTATAAACGCCTCGGACCCCAGCGGCTCGTGAATCACGTCGTTTTTAATGGCCAAGGGAGGTAGTCTGGAGGTAGATCTGCAGTCATACAACTAAGAATCTTGTGTTGAACGGAAAGCTTGTTTTTTTGCTCCTGAAATAAACAGTATAATGGAATCAGAGGACAAAGTCCATCTTTTATACATTCAAATACAGTTCAAAAGTTAGGATCAAAGCAGGAAGACCAGATCCAAAAATGAAGGATGGTAAGGCTAGTGTAGGCTACTGAATGCTACGTAGGCTAGTATGACAAATAGCCTACTCTGGTAACGGGTTAACGTTAGCACTGGTCTGTCACAAACGTGGACAATTCAGGGATTTGGTGATAAAAACATTTTCGGATAGTTATATGTTGTTATAATCATCCAAGTTATGCCTCAACTAAACAATTGTTAAATGATGTTCTTGTTGTTAATATTCTCTTGTTTTCACCGTTCTAACTGTATCTTTGGATGGTTACATTGTTAATGAATGTTTCAGACCATGATGCATTCCTTTAATGACGTCTTCAATAACATTGGCCTTTCGAGTATAAATTCCCACTTAGCTTTTACAACCTGTCTTTAAATAATAGCAATTTGGCTTTAAAACATTACCATGTTACAAATAACCACTTTTAAGGTCTATTTTTAATGGTAAATAGTTACATGGTTTTATAAAACAAGTGCCTTTTTTTAGTATTATAGACTTTTTTGCAAATGTATTACATTGAGCAAAACCTCCAGACTTTTCATAATTTTGGAAATCAGGAAAACAGTGTTTCATAACTAGACCTACATATCTTCCCTGACTTCCCAGACCTAAATTTACATTTATTTACATTTATTAATTTAGCACTATTATCCAAAGTGACTTGTATATTTAAATTATATTACAAAGTCTATTGTCCCTGGAGGAGTTTGGGGTTAAGTGCCTTGCTCAAATGCACAATGGTGGAAGCCAAGAATTGAACCCACAACTTTTCTGGCTACTGCATGCTAGCCTAGCTCCTTAGGTCAGACCCCCCCTGAGAATGTCAGAACAGCATTTATTGCACAACATTGCCAGTTAAAATGCTACATAGTACATACTGCTGCTATAAATGTGTCTGGGTAGGTGGCCTACAAACTCGTTCACATATGCCACCAACACCATCACAAACTTACATTTGCCACTAGGCAGGCTACCGAAACGCTAGAGATTGTTGCAAACGTGTGTATAATGGCAGAGCCGGCGAAGAAGAAGCGAAAACTCTTGATGGAAGATGCAAAGAAAAGGAAAAGAGCTTCAGACCGAGCGAGGGGGAATTTCGTAGAGAAAAAGCATCAGGCTTGCCTGGTGTCCCTTTAAAAAGTAGATATCAATGATCAACAATGACAAGCCAGCCAGACCCTGCCACTCTCTCTACCCCTCTTATGTGCGCTTAGACGTGCTCCCAAATAAATGGACCCTAACCCTAACCCTAACCCTTACCTAACCCTAACCCTACCCCTACCCCTAACCCTTGACCCCCTGACCCACCCCACTCCTGTCTCCAACCCTAATCCTACACCATTCATTCCACTCCTGTCTCCAACCCTAATCCTACACATTCCACTAGTCACCACCTTCTCACGGTCTGCTACACACTTGCACCCTTAAACAACACTTCACTCACTTCCAATCCTTCTACACTCCTTTTCAACATCACAGGCTAATCTCGGCCTACCGTAAAAATAAAAATCTACAGGCCCTCCTCATCAGATCACGCTTCTCCAGAAAACCCCCACCCAAACCTTCAGCACAGGATGCGCACTTCAAACCACAACACTTCATCACCACCCTTCACTCCCACCGTTCAGCCCCTCTCACTAGACACCACTGCAGTTTACATTATCACATGCCATACATGTCACCTACAATATATAGGAGAAACAGGAAATTAAATAAGAACCAGACTCAAACAACATCTGTACACCATTTCTAGAAATTCCCGCACCACTCGCCTAATTGAGCACTTTCAGCATATCATTTGAGTCAGATCTTAATGGAGATTAAGAGAGAACCAGAAAAGTATCATTCTTATGTAGCATGCTGTTGGTGCACATTGTAATTGTAAACATTCTCTAAGAAGATTAAAAATCAGTTTACAGTAAAGCTATTTAGTTGGCTGAATTGTGGTGCTACCTCTGTCTCTTGGTGCCCTATGCACAATGTGTGATGCGTGTGGGGGTAGCATGGTACTGCATATCTAAGTAAGTCACAGTGACTATACTACCCGAAAGAGATGGGGTTTTAATTTATTTTTTAAATATAAGTATAAGTATATATACTCTTTTGATCCCGTGAGGGAAATTTGGTCTCTGCATTTATCCCAATCCGTGAATTAGTGAAACACACTCAGCACACAGTGTACACACAGTGAGGTGAAGCACACACTAATCCCGGCACAGTGAGCTGCCTGCATCAACAGCGGCGCTCGGGGAGCAGTGAAGGGTTAGGTTCCTTGCTCAAGGGCACTTCAGCCGTGCCTACTGGTCGGGGTTCGAACCAGTTACAGGTCCGAAGTGCTAACCAGTAGGCCACGGCTGCCCCATGGATTCACAATGCCTGATGTGTGAAATTAATTCCAGAGCTTAGAGGAAATTACTGATTAGTATATTATTACCATGGTCATGCCAATTGCTGTATTAGTTTTCTTCAAAGTAGTTGTATGCACATCCCACCTCACTGAGGCTGGTGCAGGACAAAAAGGGCTTATCAAAGAAAAGAAGAATAGTTGTAATACGTTTTTAAGTAATACATGATCATATAAATTAAAATGCAGTTTTGGCTCTGCAGGGGCATATACAGCATACATGTTTTTCTTTAGGCTTGGAGTGGGGGTTGTGGCTATGATGAAAATGCCTTTTGTATGCTGTATATGCCCCTGCAGAGCCAAAAGTGTAGTCTAATGCAGGGGTCCCCAACCTCTTATGTACCATGGACCGGTTTGATTCCCATTTTTTTTTCACGGACCGGGATTAGTGGGTTGGGGGTTCAATGTTCCATATGCGTTGTGCATGCATTACTTGAAAAGAACTAGCTCCAGTTATGTATGAACAGTGAAGGTAACAAACTCTTAAAAATGTGAAAAACGTGAACTTGAAGAAGTAAAAATTTAACAATAGGCCTATGAACTATGAAAATTTAACAACTTGAAGCTACATATATCATGTGTGAACATGCTTAATAAAATATGGTTACAAAACATGGGAACTAAACGTGCATTACGAATATAATCAGTGGGAGCCCTGTGCTTGTTTCCCTGCAACAAGGTTCCATCTGGGGGTGATGGAAGACAGTGACACCCTCAGTGTGTTTGAAATGTCCAGTCGATTGCTAATTTGGTCTTAGTTGCAGTCATTGCGAAAACCCGGCCTCGCATAGATACGTGGTGGGAAACGTTTTCAGCGGCTTTACGGCTATCTCGGGATATTCTGCTTTGGTTTTGATCCAAAACCCGCCAGAGAGGTTTCCTTTATACACACTCTTAAGACCTCCGTCATTTGCAATTTCGATCAACTGCTCTTCCTCCTGTGCTGACAAGTTAGGACTATTCGGGATATTGACAAATGGGTTGCAGACCCACTCATTGGTTTGCCGTGGATCTTTGGAGGATGGGAAGTAGGCTAACGCTCAAACTCATTTGAAAGTGCAACAAGGTAATCGCGCACCAGCTGCGAGAGAAAGGGCCCTGCCTCAGTCTCTCCCAAAACCCCCACTACTGTTTGGAACATATCAAATACACCCCGGTCCACTCGTCGTCCCCACAAATCAAGCTTGGCTTTAAATACAGCGACTTTATCTGCCAGTTTAAAGACAGTCGTCATTCTCCCCTGGAGTGACAGGTTGAGGTCATTAAGCAACCCGAATATGCCACACAGGTAAGCGAGTTTTGACACCCAGTCCTCATCACTAAAATGTGCAGCTAACGGTGACTTTTTTTCTGTAAGAAATCTCTGCAACGGCTCTCGCAACTCAAACACTCTGGCCAGTGACCTGCTAAAGATGCTTGTTTTTTTGTTACTCATTCTAGCAGTTTAGCTAACTTCGTGTGACATACCGTTCGCCAAGAACTGATCAAGTGAAGTGAGCTGACCTGAGGCTGCGAAGCGCTGAAGGCAATATGTAAAAGTGTTGAAGGCGGGACAGACAGACGTAAGAAAATAGACCTTGCAAAATGCAAACATGCGTGCAATCAAACAACTGCATATAGGCCTATGCCATGTAAAAACGTGACATTATTGCGAATTAAATTTAGTTTAGTTTGCATGCATTTTTTCTTTTTCTTTTTCAAAACATGTCGTAGCCTTTCACCAAGGGAAAACAGTGTGTTGCATTGTGACATGTTGTTCCCTCGTTCATTTAAAATATCTTAGATTTCGCTAATGAGTGTTGTAGGAGATATTGACGGCACAATAACTTTTACAAAAGACCAGAAAACAATGTTAAGGTATTTGCGGAGAAGAAGAATGGTTCCTGTGTTCTTCCTATGGATCTCACGGTAAGTTATTTCATTGCTCTGATAGGTTAGGTCTATCCAATTGAGTGCAGACACCCCCATATCGGTTGAAACCCCATAATTACGTCCCAATGGAGCAGTATCAGACTCATATTCTGACTGGAATTGAGTATGGCTACGTAAGGCTAAGTTACTGTATCAGTGCCAGTTACTGTATCAGTGCCAGTTACTGTATTAGTGGGTCATCAGGGTTAGTCATGCAGCTGCTGTATTTCCTCTCATTTCAGGAAGCAGCCTCTGGAAAGCCAAAGACATGAAGAGAAAAACCCAGGTCACTCCACAGCCCTTCATAGATTACAAGGTGGAAACATCTGAGTCCTTCAGTAAGAAGACCGGTCTGCTAGACGTGAACGCCTCACTGAAGCTCAGCATCCTCTGTGGACTGATAGCGGGTGAAGGATCTGCCAAGTACCTTGAGAAGAAGACCTCCTCCACTCGTGAGTGCAGAGTCACTCTGAAATGTCATATGACCACAGAAGTTAGAGAGCTCATGATAAATGATCTTGCTGCTCCAAATCCTGAGGTCCTTCACAAGACAGATGCTACTCATGTTGTGAGTCAGGTGCTCTATGGGGCTGATGCACTCATGGAATTCCAGGCAACAGCCAGCGATGCTTCAAAAAAGCAGGTGATCGAGGGAAACCTGAATGTGATGATCAAGAAAATCCCAGGAGTTGAGATCAGTGGTGATGGAAGCCTGAAGATGAACGATGAAGACAAGGAGATGGTGATGAAGACGAGGAGATGGTGATGAAGACGAGGAGATGGTGATGAAGACGAGGAGATGGTGATGAAGACGAGGAGATGGTGAAGAGCATGAGCTGTAAGTTCTATGGTGACTTTCATCCGAAAGGTCTCGCATCTACCTACAAGGAGGCTGTGAAGGTGTACAAAGAACTGCCCAGCCTGCTGGGGGAGAAAGGAGAGAAGGCCGTGCCTGTGAAGGTCTGGCTGTATCCACTGAGCAAGCTTATCAATACTGAGTCCAAACTGAAGAAAATTATCTCAGACCACCTAGTTTCTGAAGTAGAGGAGGTGATGGATGATTTCCACCAGGCTGAGATAAGAACCAATGACCTGCTGGAGAGAGGTGGACAGATCAAGGCTGAAGAGATCGTCCACAAACTGAAGCAGTTCCAAAGCAGCCTGAGTGATTCCGCAACTCAGTTCCTGCGGAAAATGGGAGAACGGATCCCAGCCATCAGAGGAGGTGAGAAGGAGGAAGCGGCCCTGAGAGACCTCCTGAAGTCCCTGGATGCATCTGGCTTCAGTGAGAAGGAAATGAAACAGTGGCTGGATGGAAAGGAGACTTAGATCAACCTTGTCACAATGAACATAAAAGAACTGAAGTGTGAGATTAAGCCTCCTGGCCCTGAGCTCCACGCTTTCCTGATGGACCCAAATGTGACTGATGCGTTCGTGTTCAGCTTCACCTCACTGACGTACGAGGAACCGTACCTTAAACAAATCTCACAGGCAGCTGAGAACTTCAAGAGTGGTTCCACCACCTGCAGCACACCTGAACTGGACCCAAGAGAGGAAGAGGAAGTTCCCTGGTACAGGAGACCAGGAGTGAAGGAGGCCCTACATTCTGCATGTGATGTCTTTAACAAAGCACCCCTCAAGAACAAAGGTATCAGTTTCATTTCTGACCCAAATTACCTAGGAGCATCCGTCCAGTGGTATCACAACGCCAGCGTGAAAGATCCACATGTAACAGCCATCCCAGGAGATCTATGTAAGTTTCTATGATATTATTCTGTAGTGTAATGAATGTGCTGTTTTTTTACTATTGTTCGTCTTTGTAGTAGTCTTACTTTTCATTTTTCATGTCAGATTTGAACTGAGCACTTGTAGCTAGCTAGTTTGAGAAAACAACACACACACACACACACACACACGCACGCACGCATGCACGCCGCACACACACAAGCACATTTCTGACACAAAGTATCTAGGAGCTTCGCTCAGCTGGTATTGCAGCCCTTAGAAATCCACATACAACAAAACCATTTGAACCATGTAAGTGTCTTACAATTATAAGATTCCAAATATATATTTTTCTTATACGTATACCTTGAGAATCAATGCGCTTTTCTTGCACTCAGTATGCAAAAAAAAAGTCTGAATATGTGTTTGTATACAATGATAATGGTTTCTGTAACAAAGAGTTTGTGCAACAGAAGCACACAAATACAGAAATGGAAAAGTTTCCCTAGTGTACAACATCTCCACAGAGTAGTTCAGCTTTGTCACAAACACTGTGTCTTATTTTTTTAAAATATCTTTACAACATCTCATCTGTGTGTGTGTGTGTGTGTGTGTGTGTGTGTGTGCACCACTGTGATGCATGTTGTCATGTGTGTGTTGCGTGTACAGATTCGGACAGTGTTGATGGGCCTGAGGTGATGAGCAGAGCACATCTGACTGGACGCTTCGGGAAACCAGCCCCTGGTCAGTAAAAAATGTTCTGCGCCATTGTGATGCATGTTGTCATCTCCGTGTTGTGTGTACAGATGCCTGCAAGCTCACACTGGACCCAAACACGGCCCACCGATGTCTCTTTCTGCACAAGGGGAACAGGAAGGTGACACGTGTGAATAAGGAGCGGCCGTATCCTGACCACCCAGACAGATTTGATGGACACCAGGTGCTGAGCAGTGAGCCTCTGACTGGACGCTGCTACTGGGAGTGTGAGTGGGATGGGAAATGGGTTGATATAGGAGTGGCCTATAAGAGCATCAGCAGGAAAGGGTTAAATAAAAAAGAAATTGACAGGCTGTGGATTGGAACCTCTGACAAGGCTTGGTGTCTGAAGTGTACGAGTGGGGGATACTCTGTCTGGCATAAAAAAGAAGAAACAGTCTTATCTGCCGCCCCTAAGGGCTCCAGGAGGGCAGGAGTGCATGTGGACCGTGGCGCCGGTACTCCTACAGCGTCTCCTCTGGCACTCACACACTCCTGCACACGTTCACTAATGAGGTCCTCTATGCAGCATTTTGGGTTGCACCAGATGCCACAGTGTCCCTGGTCTAGGTCACCAGATGCCACAGTGTCCCTGGTCTAGGTCACCAGATGCCACAGTGTCCCTGGTCTAGGTCACCAGATGCCACAGTGTCCCTGGTCTAGGTCACCAGATGCCACAGTGTCCCCAGATGCCACAGTGTCCCTGGTCTAGGTCACCAGATGCCACAGTGTCCCTGGTCTAGGTCACCAGATGCCACAGTGTCCCTGGTCTAGGTCACCAGATGCCACAGTGTCCCTGGTCTAGGTCACCAGATGCCACAGTGTCCTTCTGCATCTCTCTCTCTCTCTCTCTCTCTCAAACACACGCACACACACACACACACACACACACACACACACACACACACACACACACACACACACACACACACACACGTTTACTGTCGAGCCCTATGCAGTATTTTTAGTTGGACCTGATGCCACAGTGTCCCTGGTGTAGGTCACAAGACTTCATGTGCATCTCTCTCTCTATATATATATATCTCTTTCACACACACACACACACTCACTCACTGATGGGCCCCTCAAATGGGCACCTTAGTGTCCCTGTGTCATTGTGTTTTTTTTTTTGGCCTGTCTAACATACATGCTTACTGTAAACTCCCCTCTATTAACATAGGAATGTAACCACCAGTGCCTAATCCGTAATTGCCCCTCTATTAACATAGGAATGTAACCACCAGTGCCTACTCTGTAATTGCCCCTATATTAACATAGGAATGTAACCACCAGTGCCTAATCCGTAATTGCCCCTCTATTAACATAGGAATGTAACCACCAGTGCCTAATCCGTAATTGCCCCTCTATTAACATAGGAATTAATTTATCCACCAATGCCTACTCTGTCATTTCCCCTCTATTAACATAGAAATGAATTTATCCACTAATGCCTAATCCGTAATTGCCCCTTTATTAACATAAGAATGTATCCACCAATGCCTACTCTGTCATTTCCCCTTTATCAACATAGGAATGTAACCACCAGTGCCTAATCTGTAATTGCCCCTATATTAACATAGGAATGTAACCACCAGTGCCTAATCTGTAATTGCCCCTCTATTAACATAGGAATGTAACCACCAGTGCCTAATCTGTAATTGCCCCTCTATTAACATAGGAATGTAACCACCAGTGCCTAATCTGTAATTGCCCCTCTATTAACATAGGAATGTAACCACCAGTGCCTAATCTGTAATTGCCCCTCTATTAACATAGTGCCTAATCTGTAATTGCCCCTCTATTAACATAGTGCCTAATCTGTAATTGCCCCTCTATTAACATAGTGCCTAATCTGTAATTGCCCCTATATTAACATAGTGCCTAATCTGTAATTGCCCCTATATTAACATAGTGCCTAATCTGTAATTGCCCCTCTATTAACATAGTGCCTAATCTGTAATTGCCCCTCTATTAACATAGGAATGTAACCACCAGTGCCTAATCTGTAATTGCCCCTCTATTAACATAGGAATGTAACCACCAGTGCCTAATCTGTAATTGCCCCTCTATTAACATAGTGCCTAATCTGTAATTGCCCCTCTATTAACATAGTGCCTAATCTGTAATTGCCCCTGTATTATTATTATGGGACTGAAGAAATGAAAATGTGAAACGTCTACAAAAAATCTAGTTTACAAATACAATATTTTTAGTCAACTGCTTAAATCCAGCTTGCTCTAAAACAAATAAAAATGTGCGAATGCTGCAAGAAAAGATTACATTTGTGGAACAATTAAAGTGGTTAAAAATGTTAAGTGTTTTTGCTAAGACTTAAGGAGTGTTTGCTTAAAACGTAAAGTGGTTTTCTTATACTTAAGGAGTGTTGTTGCTTCAACTCAAACTGTTTTTGCTTAGATATAAAATGTGTTTTAGATTTAGATTTTTTTATGTTTTTATGTTTTTAAGAATTTTTTAACTGAAATGTGTTTCAAACATAATTTAAGAACTTAATGTACTAGCAGTAAAAATCTGAAATGTTTTTGTACATAATGTAAGAACTTAATATACTAGCAATAAAAATCTGAAATGTTTTTGAACATAATGTAAGAACGTAATGTAAGAACATGATGTACTAGCAGTAAAAATCTGAAATGTGTTTTGAACATAATGTAAGAATATAATGTAAGAACATAATGTACTAGCAGTAAAAATCTGAAATGTATGAAATTCACGAAAAGAATGTTTGTTGCTAGAGTTGAACTTAGCGTAACTGTGAGTCACACACATGAAACACCTGTCTACCTACAGTTTAGAGGTAGGTGAAACACCTGTCTACAGTTCAGAGGTGAAACGTAGATTCACCGCCTGCAATACAGCTCTGCCGGTTCCTCCTCCTGATAGGATGATAGGAATGATGTGTATGTAACGGGTACCGTAGTAACGGCACCGTGGTGAACAGATTGACACCTGTAACACAGGAGAGAAACAAGGAGACAGTGTGTTCAAGCTCTCTCATCACCCGACCCTGCCCCCTGCTGGCCCGGAGCTCTCTGCAGTCATTTATTTAAGAATCTTCTTCAGCAAATACATCTCTATTGTTAATAATCTTTTTATGTTTCACATATTGCATATTCAATGTCTTTTTAACATTACAATGAATTTCAGTGTCCATGTCAATTCACAATCCATAATACAATAAACCTCTAAACACCAAATGCATGTTCACTTACTCTTCATGCTTGTATTTTACACTATTTATCAAAATGAAATGTAAAGACAATGGTAATATTCACCAGCTATGTTTAGGATACTTGGAAACTTCCATTCACAGTATTTTATCAGTATCACGTCAATACAGTACTGCAAATCATGCTTAGAACTAATAAAGTGCTCCAAGTGTACCTCTTTTAAAACTGTAACCATTCTTGTCTAAACTCATTGAGCAACGAAACATTTTCAACCGATAGTGGGGAGCCAACATACGGTGAGCTAACCAATACTCGTTAACATTGCAAGCTCATAAAATATCTTTGTGTGCATATGTGTCACATGCCAGGTTACCCAGTCACTCACCTTCAGACTCAACTAATCCCTCAGCCACGCCCATCAATCAGTCTCAGCCACGCCCATCAACCAGTCTCAACCACGCCCATCAATCAGTCTCAGCCACGCCCATCAATCAGTCCCTCACAGCTCATGTCCCCCGTTCACTTTCCCCTGAGTACTGGATTCCCTTCACCTGTGTTGCTCTGTAACCTATTTTTACTCCACTTCCCCACTACTCCATGTCTGGTCTCATCAGAGAATGACACCAGAACTCTCCGCTCCCGTCTTCCCACGTTTGTGCCAGTTTTTGCCGGAATCTCCAGTTAAGTTGGATCATTTGTTTGGTCTACCTTATTATTTGAACTCTTTGGCTAATCTTCTGTGCTTTGGACCTTTTGCCGGATTACTTTTAACTTTGTGTCTCCTGTGTGTTTGCTAAGCCTTGGGACTGCAACTTCCTTGTTTTACTTTGGATCATTAAATCTGAAAACCTTGAACTGTATTCTTAGTCTGAATCAGTGTGTCCTGACAATATGCACATGGGAAAGTGTGTCTGTTGAGCTGACTTGCTCTCTAACATAGGCTAATGTGTGTGTTGTCAGCGGGTGGTTACTCTGCTGGGCTTTGCCCTCTCGTTTCAAACTCGTTACAAACAAAATCATAAACAGACTCTAACGAAAATTAGTTATCTAAAACACATTTCAGCATGGCTAAATCTTAGCTCTGAGGCGTTTTTGTACATTTAGGAAAGAAGAGTAGTTGTCCGCACACTGTAATCTCCCAGAATAACTACATTTATTGAGTTAAAACCATAACGCAACGTTTCGACCCAGCAGGGTCTTCATCAGGCATGAGTATGGTAATCACCGCAGGATATATTTATAGGCTCTGAGCTGATATCACACAGGTAGGCAATCAGCTACACCCAATGAGGGAAGACACACCAACTACTCAATTAATTAGGCGTGGACTTCAATACATTTTTGCATGATACATGATCATATAAATTAGAATACACTTTTGGCTCTGCAGGGGCATATACAGCATACAAAAGGCATTTTCATCATAGCCACAACACCACTCCAAGCCTAAAGAAAATCAACAAAACCAGTGATAAACAAAGTACAAAAGACATGTCAACAGAGAAGTGCTTCGTTCCGTGGGACGACTACTTACACAACTACAAGACTTTATAAAAAAGGTTTAATATCAAATTCCTCATTTAAACCATGAGGAGCTAACATTATAGACATTATAAAAAAGGTGTAATATAAAATTCCTCATTTAAACCATGAGGAGCTAACGTTATAGACATTATAAAAAAGGTTTAATATCAAATTCCTCATTACATTAATACACAGGATAAGATGTTAAAATCCCTTGTGCCAAAATCAAAGGTAAAAACACATTCAGAAGCCCCTGCTCAAGTTTAACTTTAAAAAGCACACTACCCACAAATCCGCCAACAAATGATCAAACACAATACAAATGGCCCATCCAACAGCAGTATATAGTATGCGGCATGTCATTGGGGTTATCAAGTGGGCACCCTCATTCACCGATGTTTCGTTAAGTTAGGCCCACGAACAGGCTTAACAGTGACACCAGCGTCCTGGAGACACTCCCCTCCATGCTGCCACCATATTACCACATTGAAATATCCAATACCCAAAATACTCTTAACCAGCCCAGGCATGGTCAAGGTTGGCTAGGTTGGTCCGTCCCGTTGATGTGGACTGAACCATAGCCATAAAAACCCTGGCCAACCAACCATCAACCTAGGCACAGCCCATCACAAACACAAAACAAATTAGTCAGTTAGCTTAGGCCCCATCACAAACACAAAACAAATTAGCCAGTTAGCTAACGCCCCATGCTGCCACTATACTACCACAACAAACATCCAAATACCCTTAACCAACCTGGGCATGGTCTAAGTTGGCTAGGTTGGTCGGTCCCGTTGATGCGGACTGAACCATAAACCATAAAAAACCTTAGCCAAGTACCATCAACCTAGGCACAGTCCATCACAAACACAAAACAAATGAGCCAGTTAGCTCACCTTAGCTTGCGCCCCAGGAAGGGTAACTTCTCCTTACCCACAACCATTCGCTTGCCCGTTCTGCTGCTAAAGACATGTTACTAACCACCTGCCTTAGACTTCGACCACAAATGCCCAATTCAGACAGCAAGCCAATAGCAGATCTGGCCACAAACCCACGTGCACCGATTTCAATAGGCCTTAATCGTGCACTCCAACCTTGCTTAGCTGCCTCCTCTGCTATTTCAGTGTATTTAGCTCTCTTCAGCTCATTGGCCACTTCCACTCTGTCTTCCCAAGGAACAGTGAGTTCAATGAAGTAAACTATCTTCTCTGAATCCCACCATAGAATTACGCCGGGTCGTAGTTTAATACTCACTATATGTGGAGGTACCGCCATCTGCTGGCCAAGATCAACTTTCATTTCCCAGCCCGCCCCATTTTCAACTGGCCGGTTTTACACCTGGCCTTCAAGGAACAAGGTTTATCCCCTGACGCATTAAAAGTTAATTTGCCTTACCCCTTACTAGCTGCTAATGAATTGACTTCTCTCCTTTTATCCTCTATTGCCACTGCCACACATTTCAATACCTGGTTATGACGCCATCGTGATACCGCCCCCTGGGTGAGACTTACCTTGCATCCTGATAGGATATGGTGGAGACTGCCCACACACGAAAGCAAAGTGTGCATTTATCATTCTCACCAAACCATTGACTTAAATTCTTGGGAGATGGGAGCACATCATATGTAGCACCAAACATAAATCTGATCTTACCAGCTTCCATGCCCCATAGATCTTTCCATTTAATCCGTCTTTTTTCCACCCCTTCCCAGTTCACCCACTGCCCTTGTTTTGCCTGCGACACTGCCTTAGTACATCTTACAGCCTCCTCCTGCCTATGCATTTCCTCCACTACCATTTTCCTCTTTTCTCCTGCAGAAGCCTTACTCCACAAGGGTTTACTTACACCCACCCCTAGACCCCCCCGCCCGTGCTGCACATGGCCCATTATATCCCTATGCTTCAATGCTGAGCTTGCTTAACTGCCTGCTCTGGGTTCCACTTCCTCCCTGCATTAACTGTGGGTGCAACTTTCCTCACCACTGGGTCCTTGGACTGAGTAAGAGTCATTTCCAATCTTGCCTTAGCACACTTAAATTCCTCTGTCAGACTAGATATTGGCAACTCTACAATACCCTTCCCATACAAGGCTACACTGCTTAAGCAGCGTGGGACTCCGAGCCATTTTCTGACAAAGGAGTTGATCATTTTTTCCAACCTCTGTACCTTTGACAGAGGAACTTCATAAACTGTCAATGGCCACATTAGCCGAGGCAACAAACCAAACTGCAAACACCACAGCTTGAGCTACCCGGCAGCCCTGACTTGTCAATTTTTGCAATACCTAGCCTAGTGACCTGTCTCAAGTCTTCAACCTGTGATTTATCACTAAGGCTTGCATCATACCACCAGTGTTGGGAGTAATGCGTTACAAAGTAACGCGTTACTGTAATTCCACTACTTTTAGTTACTCGTTACTTTTAGTGGTAACGAGCAATTAAGTAACGCAATTACAATTACTGAAATTTCAAAGAGTTTGTTATTTGCGTTACTTTGTTAATCTTGAATGAACGACTGCAGACAAGATGACAGATGCACATTTGCTGCTTCTGATCCAACGTCTCCCGACATTAGCTGTGTTTCCAGCGATTGTGATTCATGTTTAGATTGCAGATGCATTCTTTACATTTAACAGGAGCCTCCTCACATTCCTCCTTATTTCTTATTTATGATAAAACACACACGAGTGCATTAGGCTACAATGTAAATGGGGATCTTAAAAGCCTTTTCCCTTTCGTTTCCATCTCGTGAGCTCCACTACAGTAAAAGCGCATTGTTGTTTATTTTATCTCTGCTCTTTTTCGCCTATTGCGCAAAAGCCTCGTTACATCAATTTCTCATTCTTACAACATAGCCACGCCACAACACCAATAGGCCTGCATACAGTAGCCTATATATAGCCTTGGCACAAGCAAGCACACGTTTAACTCGAGAGGAAAATGCAGATTTCACTTACCAGATAAAGAAACCTCCAAATAGCCTACCGTACATACTACAGCGACTTGAGTTACAGTATTTGCACAGTATGTTTACATCGGAATTGACGTCCGTGGTGTTCTGGATTCATTTGTCTGCGACAGAACATGCAACTTCTCTCTGGAACACCTTATCAGCTGAAGAGTAACCTTCTGCATAGTGCGCGACAACCCCAAACCCTCGGATGCGCATTAGAACTTATTTTGGTAGGTCAGCACTTGTGCAGCGCAGGCTTTTCCCAAACTGGTGGTGCTTAAAATGCTATATAATACAACTGTGTTCAAAGCAGGATGAGGATAACCTAAGGTTGTATGTGTGTGTGAGCAGACAATAACTGCTTTGAAAATAAGCCATTTAACATTGTTTCACATTACATCCCATTGAACTCATTCCATGTAGCCTACAGAAGGATTGCAATAATAATGATAATAATAACTTACTATATTGCAGAATTCAGTGTCAGTGCACCACCATGCATACTAGTAGTAGTAGAAGGCAAGCAGTAGGCAGTGTGCTGTACATATCTATCAAACCACCTAGATGGTGAGGGTGGCACAAAACAAGGTCAGGGAAGCTTTCATGCATTGTAGAATGTTTTGTGGTCGGAAAAAGTTTGAGAACTCATGCACAAGGCTATTGATTTGAAGGCCCATTGAAACTACAATAAATAGGTCTAAAAATTAGGTTTATTGTGTGTGTGACTTCAGTACTGTTCATATTGATATTTTAAAAGCAGACTCAAAAGTTACTTTCTCTAGTAACTAATTACTTTTAATATACAGTAATTGGTAAGGTAATTCAATTACTTTTGAAAGAAGTAACTAGTAACTGTAACTAATTACTAATTTTCAGTAACTTTCCCAACACTGCATACCACCTTCCCAGACTCTTCACTGGTTTCTCCAGAACTGTGGGAATCACCTCTTTATTTATAGCAAACTTCTTATCTATTACCTTCCCCTTAACAATTGAGAGACTCCTAGACTTACTTGGCTTCACCTTCATTCTGGCCCATTGCAGATTACTATTGAACTTATCCAGCAACCTGTTGGTGCATTGGAACGGTTGACGTCAAGGTTGTCATGTCGTCCCTGAAAGCCCTAATCGGGGGGAGGCGTGGCCCTCCCTGCAACTTCTCCCCACCCACTACCCATTTTGAGGCCCTAATGATGACCTCCATTGCCATTGTAAAAGCAAGTGGGGAGATGGTACATCCGGCCATGATTCCTATCTCAAGTTGTTGCCACCCTGTGGTGTAATCAGCTGTAGTAAAACATAATTGAATATCCAGAAAGTATGCTTTTACTAGGCTTTTAATGCTACTTGGGATTCTGAAATAATCAAAGGCCTCCCACAACAGACTATGCGGCACAGACCCAAAAGCATTAGCCTAATCCAAGAACACAACGTGCAGGTCTCTCTTCTCACGCTTTGCTAATTGAATTTGGTGCCAAATCATGCTGGTATGCTCTAAGCACCTGGAGAAGCCAGGAATTCCAGCTTTTTGCACCGTGGTATCAATTAGTTTATTCCTTTCAAGGTAATTTGTCAGTCTCCGTGCCACCACACTGAAGAAAACCTTCCCTTCAACATTCAGTAGACTAATCTCCAAATTGATTAATTTTTTCTTTGGGAATAAATATTCCCCAGCCCTCCGGCCAAGCCTTGGGAATACTCTGCTTTTTCCAAACTATCTTCATTTATTGCCATAGAAATCTTAAAACATCTGGTGCACTCTTATACAACCGGTAGGGCACTCCATTAGGTCCCGGGGCTGAAGAGGCCCTTGCACGTTTTATTACTTCTTGCACCTCTTTCCACCTTGGTGGACTATCGTCGCATTGGCTACTTAATTCACCAATAGGTGGGATATCCGCAGGAAGTACCATCTCTCTGAACCTCTCCCTATCTTTGTGCACTCCCTCTAAATACTCCTCAAGCTTCTGCTTAGGTTCCAAAAGACTACCACTCTTCTGCATTACGAATAGACTTAACAAACTTAAATGGGTCTTTATAGAATGCTAGTCGAGCTCGTGATTTCTTCTTCCTATTTTTCCTAATATTTTCAGCTCTTCTTAGCACTGCCAACCGCTCCCTCACATCTGCCTGTAGACAGTCAATACCTTCCTTCTCATCATCTGTAGCTTTTCTCCACTGCTTCTTAAGCTGCCTCCTCTCCTTGATAAGTTTATCTATCTCCTGCTGACGCCTAGATTTGACTACCTCATGTTGCCGTTTTGTCCTTATCTCAATAGTCCCAAATTTTTCCTTACCATAGCTATAAATAATGTCTCCCATTTTCTCTAATTTGCTTTCAGCCGTCCCCTTGAGCTAACCCAGGATACTGACCAAATCACTATTAACATCTTCCCACATTCTACATTCTGCTGCACCTGGCCATCTAACCCCAGGCCTATGACCATTAATCTTCTCCCTCCTTGGCTGACTGGCCTCTCTTTCTGCCTCAGTGCTAGAACTTTCCTCAACAACAGGGGTACTGATGTCCTGCGAACTGTGGGTTTCTTCCTGTCGCTGAACTTCAACCGACTGACTTGATGCACTTCTTAAGAAATAGCTATCAATCGCGGGGACCCTGTGTTCCCTCTACCAAGCACTTCTTTTCCCTTGATGAATTTTCAGGCCCTTTAGACTTGTAACCTTCTGCCAACCACACACACACATCTGCAGCTTTTTCTCAGTTTTCTGAACTAGTGGCTTCCACAAACATGTTTTCCTTTATTCGTAATCAAATTCGTTCCAGGGTCAGTAACCATGTCTATCACAAGTGAGTCATCTTCCGCCCCTGCTCTCGCTGACTCTAGGGGTATTTTTTCATTATGTCGTACTGTATCTTAGTAGGGTGCAGCCCATAGCTTAGTGAAGCCTGGGCTACTGCCACAATGAGCTGCTAACCCATTGTAGCCCCGGCGGTGTCTATTTCCTCCTGTCAGCCGTCTTGCCGTGCTGTCACAAGGTCTTTCCCTAGTTGCCAGCTGCCCTATTCACAGCAGTTACTAGCCTACGCTAGCTTCAGCATTCCATTAATACACAGGATTAGATGTTAAAATCCCTTGTGCCAAAATCTATCTATCTAAATCGGCACGGGGGAAGCATAGACTTCCAAAGGCCTGGACTCCAAGTCACTGCTTAACCTGATAATCTGGTTTGGAAATGTGATCCTCATTTATGTATATTAAGCAGTTAAAGACCTTGTTTCACGCAAGGTATCAATTGATCAGTTCCTCTCTGATCCCTGGAAAGGTCACCATCCACCCCACCCCCTTTCCAGCTTGGCTCACCAGTGTTAAATACCTTTGCCAGAGCCCCAATTAACACTGTTTACTCAGGCCATAGCAGACTGGCCACAGTTTG